>NC_092128.1:157041207-157344126 GCF_043159975.1 Macaca nemestrina
AGGTACCTAGCTCATCTCACTGGGACTGGTTAGACAGTGGGTCCAGCCCACAGAGGGCACGCAGAAGCAGGGTAGGGCGTTGCCTTACCTGGGAAGTGCAAGGGGTCTGGGAACTCCCTCCCCTAGCCAAGGGAAGCCATGAGGGACTGTGCCATGAGGAATAGTGCACTCCAGCTCAGATACTACGCTTTTCCCATGGTTTTCACAATCCACAGACGAGGAGATTCTCTCAGGTGCCTACACCATGAGGGCCCTGGGTTTTAAGCACAAACCTGAGTAGCCATTTGGGCAGACATCCAGTTAGCTGCAGGAGGTTTATTTTATGTATGTATGTATGTATGTATGTATGTATGTATGTATGAATGTACGTATGTATTTTGTACACCAGTGGTGCCTGGAACACCATCAAGACAGAACTGTTCCCTTCCCTGGAAAGGGGGCTGAAGCCAGGAAGCTGAGCGGTCTTGCTCAGCAGATCCCACTTCCATGGAGCCCAGCAAGCTAAGATCCACTGGCTTGAAACTCTCAACTGCCAGCACAGCAGTCTGAAGTTGACCTGGGATACTTGAGCTTGGTGGGAGGAAGAGCTTCTGCCATTACTGAGGCTTGAGTAGGCAGTATCCCCTCATAGTGTAAACAAAGCTGTGGGGAAGTTCAACTGGGAGGAACCCACCTCAGGGCTACAAAGTCATTGTAGCCAGACTGCCTCTCTAGATTCCTCCTCTCTGAGCAGGGCATCTCTGAAAGAAAGGCAGCAGCCCCAGTCAGGGACTTACAAATAAAACTCCCATCTCCCCGGGACAGAGCACCTGGGGGAAGGGGCAGCTGTGGGTGCAGCTTCAGCAGACTTAAACGTTCCTGCCTGTCAGTTCTGAAGATCTCCCAGCACAGTGCTCAAGCTCTACTAAGGGACAGACTGCCTCCTCAAGTGGGTCCCTGACCCCCATGCCTCCTGACTGGGAGACACCTTCCAGCAGGAGTCGACAGACACCTCATATAGGAGAGCTCTGGCTGGCATCTGACAGGTCCCCCTCTGGGACAAAGCTTCCAGAGAAAGGAGCAGGCAGCAGTCTTTGCTGTTCTGCAGCCTCTGCTGGTGATACCCAGTCAAACAGGGTCTGGAGTGGACCGCCAGCAAACTCCAGTGGACCTGCGGAAGAGGGGCCCGGCTGTTAGAAGGAAAGCTAACAAACAGAAAGCAATAACATCAACATCAACCAAAAGGATGTCCACACAAAAACCCCATCCAAAGGTCATTAGCATCAAAGATCAAATGTAGATAAATCCACGAAGATGAGGATAAAACATCACAAAAAGGCTGAAAATTCCAAAAACCAGAATTCCTCTTCCCCTCCAAAGGATCACAACTCCTTGCCAGCAAGGGAACAAAACTGGATGGAAAATGAGTTTGAGGAATTGACAGAAGTAGGCTTCAGAAGGTGGGTAAAATAACAAACTCCTCCGAGCTAAAGGAGCATGTTCTAACCCAGTGCAAGGAAGCTAAGAACCTTGATAAAGGGTTACAGGAACTGCTAACTAGAATAAACAGTTTAGAGAAAAACATAAATGACCTGATGGAGCTGAAAAACACTCCATGAAGCATACACAAGTATCAATAGCCAAATTCATCAAGCGGAAGAAAGGATATCAGAGGATGATCAACTTAATGAAGTAAAGCATGAAGACAAGATTAGAGAAAAAAGAATGAAAATGAATAAACAAAGCCTCCAAGAAATATGAGACTATGTGAAAAGACCAAACCTATTTTTGTTTGGTTTACCTAAAAGTGATGAGGAGAATGGAACCAAGTTGGAAAATACACTTCAGGATATTATCCAAGAGAACTTCCCCAACCTAGCAGGACAGGCCAACATGCAAATTCATGAAATGTGGAGAATGCCACAAAGATACTCCTCAAGAAGAGTGACACCAAGACACATAATCATCAGATTCACCAAGGGTGAAAGAAGGAAAAAACGTTAAGGGCAGTCAGAGAGAAAGTTCAGGTTACTCACAAAGGGAAGGCCATCGGACTACCAGCACATCTCTCTGCAGAAACCCTACAATCCAGAAGAGAGTGGGGGCCAAAATTCAACACCTTAAAGAAAAGAATTTTCCACCCAGAATTTCATATCCAGCCAAACTAAGCTTCATAAGTGAAGGAGAAATAAAATCCTTTACAGACAAGCAAATGCTGAGGGATTTTGTCACCACCAGGCCTACCTTACAAGAGCTCCTGAAGGAAGCACTAAATATTCAAAGGAAAAACTGATACCAGCCACTGCAAAAACATACCAAAATGTAAAGACCATCAACACTATAAAGAAATTGCATCAACTAATGTGTAAAATAATCAACTAGCATCATAATGACAGGATCAAATTCACACATAAAAATATTAACCTTAAATGTAAATGGGTTAAATACCCCAATTAAAAGACACAGACTGGCAAACTGATTAAAGAGTCAAGACCCATTGGGGTGCTGTATTCAGGAGACCCATCTCATGTGCAAAGACACACATAGGCTCAAAATAAAGGGATGAAGGAATATTTACCAAGCAAATGGAAAGCCAAAAAAAAAAAAAAAAAAAAAAAGGAGGGGTTGCCATTCCTAGTCCCTGATAAAACAGACTTTAAACCAACAAATATCAAGATCAAAAAAGACAAACAAGGACATTACATAATGGTAAAGGGAGCAATGCAACAAGAAGAGCTAACTCTCCTAACTATATATGCACCTAATACAGGAGCACCCAGATTCATAAGTCTCAAGTCAAGTTCTTAGAGGCCTACCAAGAGACTTAGACTCCCACACAGTAATAGTGGGAGACTTTAACACCCCACTGTCAATATTAGACAGATCAATGAGACGGAAAATTAACAAGAATATTCAGGACTTTAGCTCAGCCCTGGACCAACTGGACCTATTAGACATCTATAGAACTCTCTACCCCAAATCAACAGAATATACATTCTTCTCAGCACCACATCACACTTCTTCTAAAATTGACCACATAATTGGAAGTAAAACACTCCTAAGCAAATGCAAAAGAATGGAAATCATAACAGTCTCTCAGACCACAATGCAATCAAATTAGAACTCAGGATTAAGAAACTCACTCAAAACAGTAGAACTACATGAAAACCGAATAACCTGCTCCCGAATGACTACTGGGTAAGTAGCGATATTAAGGTAGAAATAAATAAGTTCTTTGAAATCAATGAGAACAAAGACAAAACATACCAGAATCTCTGGGACACAGCTAAAGCAGTGTTTACAGGGAAATTTATAGTGCTAAATGCCAACAGGAGAAAGTGGGAAAGATCTAAAATTGACACCCTAACATCACAATTAAAAGAACTGCAGAAGCAAGAACAAACAAATTCAAAAGCTGGCAGAAGACAAGAAATAAGTAAGATCAGAGCAGAACTGAAGGAGATAGAGACACAAAAAACCCTTTTAAAAAATCAGTGAATCCAGGAGCTAGTTTTTTGAAAACATTAACAAAATAGATAAACCTCTAGCTAGACTAATAAAGAAGAAAAGAGAGAAGAATCAAATAGGTCCAATAAAAAATGATAAAGGTAATACCACGACTGATCCCACTGAAATACAAATTACCATCAGAGAATACTATAAACACCTCTATGCAAATAAACTAGAAAATCTAGAAGAAATGGATAAATTCCTGGACACATACACCCTCCCAAGACAAAACCAGGAAGAAGTCAAATCCCTGAATAGGCCAATAACAAGTTCTGAAATTGAGGCAGTGATTAATAGCCTACCAACCAATAAAAGCCCAGGACCAGACGGATTCACAGCCAAGCTCTACCAGAAGTACAAAGAGGAGTTGGCATCACTCCTTGTGAAACTATTCCAAACAATGGAAAAAGAGGGAATCCTCCCTACCTCATTTTATGAGGCCAGCATCATCTTGATACCAAAGTCTGGCAGAGACACAACAAAAAAGAAAAATTCAGGGCAATATCCCTGATGAACATAATGTGAAAACCCTCAATAAAATACTGGGAAACCAAATCCAGCACCACATCAAAAAGCTTATCCACCATGATCAAGTTGGCTTCATCCCTGGGATGCAAGGCTGGTTCAACATACGCAAATTAATAAACATAATCCATCACATAAAGAGAAACAATGACAAAAACCACATGATTATCTCAATAGATGCAGAAAAGGCCTTCAATAAAATTCAACAGTTCTTCATGCTAAAAACACTCAATAAACTAGGTATTGATGGAACATATCTCAAAATAATAAGAGCTATTTATGACAAACGCACAGCCAATATACTGACTGGGCAAAAGTTGGAAGCATTCCCTTTGAAAACTGGCATAAGACAAGGATGCCCTCTCTCACCACTCCTATTCAACATAGTATTGGAAGTTCTGGCCAGGGCAATCAGGCAACAGAAAGAAATAAAGGGTATCAAATTGCAAGAGAGGAAGTCAAATTGTCTCTGTTTGCAGAAGACGTGATTGTATATTTAGAAAACTCCATCGTCTCAGCCCCAAAACTCCTTAAGCTGATAAGCAACTTCAACGAAGTCTCAGGATACAAAATCAATGTGCACAAATCACAAGCATTCCTATACATCAATAATAGACAAACAGAGAGCCAAATCATGAGTGAACTCCCATTCACAATTGCTACAAAGCAAATAAAATACCTAGGAATACAACTTACAAGGCATGTGAAGGACCTCTTCAAGGAGAACTACAAACCATTGCTCAAGGAAATAAGAGAAGATACAAACAAATGGAAAAATATTCCATGCCCATGGATAGGAAGAATCAGTATCATGAAAATGGCCATACTGTCCAAGTAATTTATAGATTCAATGCTATCCCCATCAAGCTACCATTGACATTTTTCATAGAATTAGAAAAAACTACTTTAAATTTTATATGGAACCAAAAAAGAGCCCATATAGCCAAGACAGTCCTAAGCAAAAAGAACAAAGCTGGAGGCATCACTCTACCTGACTTCATACTACAAGGTCACAGTAACCAAAACAGCATATAAAGACCATGGAACAGAACAGAGTCCTCAGAAATAACACCACATGTCTACAACCATCTGATCTTTTACAAACCTGACAAAAACAAGCAATGGGGAAAGGATTCCCTATTTAAAAAATGGTGTTGGGAAAACTGGCTAGCCGTATGCAGAAAGCTGAAACTGGACCCCTTCCTTACACTTTATACAAAAATTAACTCAAGTTGGATTAAAGACTTAAACATAAGACCTAAAACCATAAATACCCTAGAAGAAAACCTAGGCAACACCATTCAGGACATAGGCGTGGGCAAAGACTTCATGAGTAAAACACCAAAAGCAATGTCAACAAAAGCCAAAATTGACAAATGGAATCTAAGAAGAAGAAAGAATGAAAGAGAGAGAGAGAGGGAGAAAGAAAGAAAGAAAGAAAGAAAGAAAGAAAGAAAGAAAGAAAGAAAGAAAGAAAGAAAGAAAGAAAGAAAGAAAGAAAGGAAGGAAGGAAGGAAGGAAGGAAGGAAGGAAGGAAGGAAGGAAGGAAGGAAGGAAGGAAGGAAGGAAAGGATGGAGGGAGGGAGGGAAGCGGGGAGGGAGGAAAGAATACTTTGGGAAGATCACCTCAGGTCCAATATGTCATATTTTTATCAACACAACCCAGAGTGAAGTTTTTAAAGAATGCACTAAATTTTTCAAATAAGAAATTTCAAACGACTAAATAAATCACATTTTATCTAATGTTTGAGAAGCCTATTATAATTTTTCCAATTAATTGGCTATACTAGTGTATTATTTTCTATTCTCCCTTTCATTTTTTATCTGCTTTACTGTTTGGTAAGATAATATCACATAGAGAGAGTTTTCCTGACTTTTCACTCTAAATTTCTATTCTTTTCGAATTCTCCAATCATTTCCAATTAGTGCAGAATTAAGACAGATTAAGGATTGGGGCCGGGCATGGTGGCTTATGCCTGTAATCCCAACGCTTTGGGAAATCACTTGAGGTCAGGAGCTCGAGACTAGCCTGGCCTACATGGGGAAACCCCGTCTCTACTAAAAATACAAAAATTAGCCAGGTGTGGTGGCGTTTGCCTGTAGTCCCAGCTACTCCAGAGGCTGAAGCAGGAGAATCGCTTGAATCTGGGAGGCAGAGGTTGCAGTTAGCTGAGATTGTGCCACTGCATTCCAGCCTGGGTGACAGAGTGAGACTCTGTCCACACACACACACACACACACACACACACATACACACGAGTGGGATTGGAAGATACAAGCCGGCAGGAACTTTTCAACAAATAGAGGCTGCCTGTAATGGGATCTACTAAAATAGAATATAATAAGTCTTTCTCATGAAAAGGTTCATGGGAAAACTGTCTAGTTGCCTATCAGGAGTATGTTGAAAAGGAGGGGTAGGGGGTTGGACCAAATAATTTCTGAAAAATTTTCTCTCGAAGTTTAAGAATTAGAGTTAGTTTAATGACATTATTTTTCCAGCAGGACTAAAATATTTATTTCAAACTGTTTCCACATTTTTTTCTAAATTTATATTATGCCTATTAATTACTTTCTTAAATCTCTATCACTGTCTTCCCTGAATAAAATAAACTGGAAATTTTATTTTACTACCTAGGCTGCCCCCTTTTGTCTTTCATGCGCAACACTGAATCACTTTTGTCTTCCCATATGTACTCCAAACTTTTTAATTTCGTGCTTAGATCGGAGGCAATGGTTTCAACATGTTGATTTTACATATTTTATACAAAATATGTAAATAGATATTGTGCGAATTTTCCGGAGAATTTCTCAAGGACAGAACAAGACTCATGTTTAAAATTTCTCTACTAGAATTAAATAGTTTCTCTTTTAAAAAATTCAAATAAAACCTGTTATTCACAACAAAGTGCCTAGAACCAAATGCAGGGTTTTTTTGTGTGTGAAAAAATGATGAATAACATTTTCGTTTGAAAATCAATAGTATCCAATAAATTACTGGTTTTTGTTAGTTATATCTAATTAGGAAGGCTTAATTCCCTTTTAACCGTTGGATTTCATAGCATTTTATGTTCAGCTACATTAAGAATTAATTTTTGGCTTGGTACCAATGCTAAATTTGCTTATCCAAACAGAAGCCAGGCCAACAGCTTGAAGGATGAAGACAATAATTAACCCAAATCATACACCAGGAGCTATTCCAATGAAAGTGTCCATTAAATAGTGTGTCTTTCTCTGATGCTGAGGCTGATCCTGCAAAGGACATGCACTGCAACCTCCCACAGAATGTTTCTGAATACTAGTGCCAGAGATAGGATGGAAAGAACTACCAGGCTGCCCAAATAAGGCGTTTCTTATTCTGAAAATTACAGTGGAAACCATGAAGAAACAGGGGTTTATCATAATCTGCTGAGAGGTGTGTACATCAGTTCAGCATTTCTAGAGGTCAGTTTAACAGGAGATGCATCAAATGACTTGTAATTGATCACGTCGCATGTTACTGCGTATGGGAATCTAGTACAAGAGGCAATAAAAGACCTATGAAAAGAATGGTCATTATAGCAATAAAGTAGGAAAAAAACTGCAACCAGTATAAGCACTGACTTTGTTACATAAATCATATCATGGTAAAATGATAAAATATTATGTTATATTATAAAATATAATGGTGTTGTAGAAGAATATGTTTTTTATAAATTGAGTTACAAATGTGTAATTTTCTTTAAAAGTATGAACTGGTTATAGAGCAATATTATCAATATTAATACTGACAATCATTAATAATTATAATATTGAAATATAATATCAATATAAGATAAGAGCAATAGTAATATAAGATATATCTATTATACACATTATATAATATAAGAGCAACATTAAAATATTATCATACCACACACAAATAGAGGCAAGACTACTGAAATATTCACAAGCATGTTAGCACAGATTGTCTCTGAAATGTAGGATTGTAAATCTTTTCTTCTGCTTCTTTTCCTCTTCTCCCTCTATCTTTTATCCTTTTCTTCCTCCTTCTCCTCCTCCTCCCTACTTCTCACTTTTCTTCTTGCTGCTTGTTATTTTCTAAATACTTATCCAATAATATGATTCCAGAAATATTTAGAAGATGAAATTGACAAATACTTGGTGAATAGATGGAAATGTCCTATGATCAAGACAGAGAAAGTGTTGTGGCTCCTTGTAAAGCCAGAGAAAACATTAGGGGAGATAGGAAAATAACTGGCTCAGTTAAGGTTGTGTATGATAGAAACAAGCAAAGTTTGCATGAAATGATAATCACGGAGAATGCAGGGAAAAGAGAGAGAATATAGGTTTGCCTGGGACTAAGGAATTCCCTAGAAGTTGGATAGTCAATGCTAAAACCAGGTAAATCCCAGGTAAAGCAGGATCATTGATTATCCAAGAGAGCAAAGATTATAGAAGGCTAGATTTGGGAATCTAAGTAAAATAAAAACCAAATGTAGTGAGAATGACTGAATTACTGAATTGAAAACTTATAAATAGAAGAGGTTATGATCAGAGATTGAAATACTTACAGTTGGGTTTTCAGAGATGGGTTAGTTCTAAGTAATAAGATTCATGGTTTAAGGTCATGAAAGTTGATGGCAAAAGTGGGGTACACATGCAGGACCTGGAGCTATGAAGATCATGAAGCTGGAAAAGAGATCGAGTTTAATACAGCTTTTCATGTAATCTGTGACATTACCCAGGGTGGTGGCAGAACAAAATGAGAAGAGTAACCCTGATGTTAGTTCATCTTCTGAGATACCAAGAAGTGAGTAGACGCCAGTCTAGGCTAGGATGAGAAGGGATAGAGTATGGTACAGCCAGATGGCATTAATTTAAATGCTCTAAAGACTTGATTCAAGTTTAAGGGATAATTATTTAGAAGAAGCAGTTAAAAATAGACCACATGGGCCGGGCGCGGTGGCTCAAGCCTGTAATCCCAGCACTTTGGGAGGCCGAGACGGGCGGATCATGAGGTCGGGAGATCAAAACCATCCTGGCTAACCCGGTGAAACCCCGTCTCTACTAAAAAATTCAAAAAACTAGCCGGGCGAGGTGGCGGGGAGCCTGTAGTCTCAGCTGCTCGGGAGGCTGAGGCAGGAGAATGGCGTGAACCCGGGAGGCGGAGCTTGCAGTGAACTGAGATCCGGGAACTGCACCCCAGCCTGGGCGACAGAGCGAGACTCTGTCTCAAAAAAAAAAAAAAAAAATAGACCACATGCGCTGGCCCTAAATTATGTGGGTTATGGTAGAATGAACAGTCTCCCTTTGATAAGACCAAAAAGATGCAAAGTTATTATCAGGGAAAACCAAGTTGCTGTTAGGGTAAGGGAGTAGAGAAAGATGCAACAAAATGGTTAAAGATGTATAATTTTTTTACGTTAGTTTCATCTAAAACCTAAAAAGCAAAACATTGTCTTGCTTTATCAGGCCCTCATTGGATCAAGGAAAACAGTTCTCAATGAAAAAAGAAAAGATCCCTGTTGGTGGGGTAAGCACCAGAAGAACTAATGTTATTTGCTATTAACCACCTAAACATAAAAGTTTACCTTGCATTATTGATAAATACTATAGATTTCTCATTTAATTTGAGGATAATTGCTATATAATAGCTTGAGGAAGTTGTATGAAATGGAATTGTTGGTGATTGGTTAGGATTACATGTTATTTAGTTATGTATATTCTTTTTCACTAATGATAGCAACTAACATTAATTGAGCTTTTAAGGGTTCAGTACTGTGCTTGACACTCTACATATACTTATAAAGTGATTACTGTTATTCTAATTAACAGGTGATCCATCTGAGAATTACAGGTGTTAGTGACTTGATCAAGATCACAAAGCTTAGGAAACATCAGAATAGGGTTTAAATCGAGGTGTGACTTTAAAGTACATCTTTGAAATCCTATATCATACTATGTATTTAATTGATGCTAATCAGAAACTATCAGTAAGGGAACTTATTCAGAAATGGCCTGTCATGTTCCTGTATCTCTTGGTAATCTAATTTTATATCAATTTTGCCTTTAGGTGAAGTTCTCCATCATTCTGCAGTACCTCCAAGCCTTTGGCTGGCTCTGGGTGTGGCTGACTATGGTCACTTACTTAGGGCAGAATTTGGTGGGCATTGGACAGAATCTATGGCTTAGTGCATGGGCAAAAGAAGCAAAAAACATGAATAACTTCACAGAATGGAAGCAAATAAGAAGCAATAAACTTAATATCTATGGAATATTGGGATTAATAAAAGGTAAAAGAAAATGTATAGCTGCTTCTCTTTTCTTTTTCTGACCTAATTGATTTAAACACAAACATATGGCACTATGTTATCTCAAATACAATCTGGGCCATAATTTTCAAATATTTGGGGATAACTCAAATGCATATGTTTCCAATTTACCATATTTGAGAGAATAACCCAAAACTTATGGTGTCATCTACCTGGCTCACATTAAATATTATACATAGTTACTTAATCTTGAAAATAACTGTTTAAAAAGGTGCTGTTGTCCTCATTTTACAGCTGAGGAAACTGAGGCTTTTATGTAAAGTCATGAAAGATTCAGAAATGGCCACTCTCTGTATATGTGAAGATTGTGAGTGATGTGAAGATAAACAGGTGTCTGTTAAGGGGTTTAAAGCCTACTGAGCCTAGGTCAGGTGTACAATCAAACTACATGATCAGCATTAAGCACTGTAAAGGTAGTGAAGGAAAATGCTGTGAGAATTCAAAGCAAGGGGAGGCTGTATTGGGTTAACATATTAATGTGATTTCTAAGGAGTACTTGGTAATTGAGGGGAGACTAAAAGGATGAATAGAAGTTTATCAGCTTGAGATCACAGAGAAGGAGAGAGAGTCATAGAGGCAGATAGGAAGGTGTGAGTGAAGACAGGGATATGGAGGTAAGAAGGGATTTGGCAAGAGTGAGGGTGCCAGTTTGAGTGGTCTTCAGGTTATTGGCAGAGAAACATAGGGGAGCTAAAGGTGAGAAGGAAGATTGGAGATATGTCAGAGATGATCACTGGGAAGACAAGTGGAGAATTTTGGAAAATTGATGAAGGAAGTGACATAGTTGGATTTGTATTTCAAAGAATAAATTAGCAGTGATAATAAAAAAATAGGTTTTATTGGAGGGACTAAAGTCAGAGAGACTAGAATGAAGCAGGGGTTGGTAGGAAAAGAATAATCAAGTGTATTTGGGAGTCCAGATGAAAGGTATTCTAGTATAGAAAGATCTCTTATCTGATCCATGACTGTGTCACCCAAAATAACCAATAGGTAAGAAGCAGAAGAGAATTGAATAAATAATGAATGAATGAATGAATGGTCAGAAAGCTACAATTGGATTGGATAAAAGGGATGGATAGGAAAAACATTACAGTGGAAAGACCTAAGAACTGTCCATTTGAGGGTGAGTCAAGAGAGGGCATTCATTAGCCAATCATGCTTTTGAGGTTTAGGTTGGGTAACTGGGAGAGCAATGAGGACAAAAATAAGGAAAACAGGAAATCAGGAAAAAAAATAGGAAACCACTAATTAAACCAGAGCCTTAATTAGTGAAGGAGAGAAATGGTGAGTTCATTGTTGGACACATTTAATGGGAAGTGTCGATGAATGTTTCCATTTTTTTCTCCAATTGGCAGACTAAAAATGCACATCTGTAAGTTTGGAAATTAGGTTTCTTTATCTGTAAAATGAGGGGCTTAAACTAGATGATTTCTACATTTCTGTCAGATTCTAGCATTCTAGAGCTCTTAGTTCTACACAGGCTTGTAATTATTCTGTAGAGATAATCAATGAACCCACAGGAGTACATAAGATCACCATGAATGAGGAGTAAGAGCCATGAGGGTGAATGACAGATTCTTGACAAGTGTCCACATAGAGCCGATTAGTGGACTAACCTCACAGAAACTGAACAGAGATAAGTTCCTGATCAGATGATCAGAGGGAGAGAAGGAGATAGAACAACAGACACCATGATGTGAATGCTTGCTCCATGTCTGGAAACCCAGGCATATTTTCATTGTTGAAGTTGAAACAAATGAAAAGGTTTGACTTTTTCTGACCCATAATAATGGCAATTTCCTATGACTTAAGCTAATGCAGTAGTTTATTTAGCACGCATCCTAATGAGGGAGCTTTTACACTCTTTACTTAAACTTTGTTACTTATAGTCTCAGTTTTACCACTTGTATAGATATTGTTTTCTTGATTACATCAGATATGTGTAGTGCATACTTCAAGAGTGCAACAAATGTTAGCTATTATTTAACAATAGAAAAGAGAAGTAATTATGACAAAGCCCTATGACTGGTAAGTTTTGGAGCTAGATTTGAATCCATGTCCAGCTTACTCCCAAGCCAATGTTCTTAAAAACTAAATTAGCATTTAGATGGACAGTAATGAGATATTCTACAAACACCAGGTTCTATTTCAATAGGTTTGGGAAACTAAGAACTATGTTCCTCCATGAATCTGAAATCTTTTTTCTTTCCTTCATTAAAGGTTTTAAGATAGTCTACAATAAAATGACCCGTTTAATTCTGTTTAACACAATGTTCCTCAAATTTATTTGACCATGATTTTTTTTTCCTTGTGTTGCTCATTAATATCTTGGAGCAACTTGTGTTCCACAGAATATATTTTGAGAAATTCCAAAGTATGAGAATTGCCTTCCAAGAAACAGAAAAGTATGATGTAACAAAAGCAAAAAAAAAAAAAAAAAAAAAAATAGTGTTTGAAGTAAATTCTCAGTCGTTCTAAAATGTTACATGTCTATTAAAAACAAAGAAAATTAAGAAATAATTCCTGATTATAGTCAAGGAAACATCATCAAGAGAGAAATGGAAAAAGAATATAGATTGTAGGTGATTAAACAATTGTTTGGAAAATTCAAAAGTATACTACAACTAAAGGGAAGGTTTTTTTAGAGATAATTTCTTGTGTTTGTATCAAGAGAAACAGGCACCTAGAGAGAGACTGATAGTAATTCAAATAAGAAAATAACAGAGCCATCTATGTGGAAGTTGTTACATCTTCATATTCATATCCATATGGGAAAACAGAGAGAGATGCATGATTTTGGTAATGGAAAAGTCAGATAAAACAAAAACTATGAAACTTAGAGACTTGCTTCTCTTTTCTGCTCTCTTATCTTATTTTCACTGTCTGGCCATAGTACTGTTTGTAACTGTCTCCATTTAAAAATAAGCAGATATTGTGAGACAAATTTATGTTTGTTCTGTCATTTTGTTAACAGCATTCACTGGGAAAAGAGATGTTAATAACGAAAATGAGATATAAGAATTATCTACAGTATGAAAGAACAGGACCTTACAATTTCTTTGCTTTTGAATCAGTGAGAGTCAGATTTATTGACTTGCAGTTTGCAACTCAATGAGGAAGATATAGATGTAGAGGTCTCAAATTACAGCAAAAGAAACCTCCCTATATACATGAATCTCTGTATCTCTGCATGTCACATATACATATGAAGGCTAAATTCACACCAATTCAGTGAAATTATGTTACAGCTTTAGAGTAGATGTAATAACCTTTGAAGAACATTTTAAGTGAGTAAATAGCATTTCTATAACATGTAAAGTATGCAACTTTAGTGTCCATAATATTATTTATGTAAAATCTTCATTTTAATTAACTGTCAGTAAATATAGAAAGATTTTATAACCAAAGCAACAGATTATGAACAGTTTTATCGTAAAGGTTTTTTTCCTGATTGGCTTTTGTTTAGAGTGGTCTGCAGTTGTTAGCATATAAATCTTCTCTGATGTATTGCTTCTTCACATTTTTTACATTTAAAAAATTTTTAATTTTTAAGGCTTATTAAGTGCAACTGCAAATTAACGTTTCCATAAGTAAGGTGAGCCTAGAAATAAAAATGTATAATTTCTGGGGGTTTTTTTTGGCAGAACTCAGCTCTCTTATGGAATCTGATTTAATTGACAGCAGGCTGTATTCACTGACATCATCATAGCTCATTTTTATTTTTTGGAACTTTAAAGCATAAACCGAACTTTCACATGTTAATACTAGAGGCCCACTATGAATAATATAGAAGGCTAGCATTCAAACAAAACTGGAGAACTGAAGCTGAAAATGCTACATCCATATTTTATGACAATAATAAAGATCTTACCTCATTTTTTAAAAAAGAAATTGCCCTGAATAGTTTTTTCCCTGAGTCTCAGCGATTTGCTTCAAATTTCTAGGATACTTGGCACATCTCTAATGTATTGTGTTTTATGTCTCACTATTGGGAACTTCCTTTCTCCGATCCAATGTGTAAAATATAGGCACCTTATTTTCAAAGTGTGATAATTAAGGAGCACACTGCTGTTTCCAGTTTAAGAGGGCTAAGTGGTTCATTTACTTTCCTTATCTCCCTAAATTCCACTGAAAGGACAGTGTATAAATATAAAAGGAAAGGTGTTAGGAGACTTCAGAGTAATACATTTCTACATACGGGAATATACCGATAGAAAATGAAGGGTAGAAGAAAACCTGTAGCCAGGAACAGATACTGGAGAAGTTGGAATAGAAGAGGGAGATGTTCAGTTGAGCCATGGAAAAACACTGAACTTATGTTCACAGGTACAGAGAGAAGAATTGAGTTTCATGGAAGTAATCAATGTAATTCATTAGAACATTGTTCTGATGGCTCATCAGCCTCTTTTAGAAAAACACTGCCACCACCACCAATGTATACAGCCACTGTGATAGAAACAGTCAATGGAAACTAGAAAACTGATGTTTAAAGAGGAAATGAGGATTTCTAGCATGTGTGACATACGTAGAAGAAAGCCTCCTTATTGTGGCTTTTGGAGAAGCCTCAGCCAACGTGCCTTGCATCCCAGTATGAAGGCTTTCAGGGTCGTACCTTCCCACTTAAACAGAACTTGAAGCAAACTCTTCCACTCAGGGGAGAGAAATATTGGGGGAAATTAATGTATGCAACGGCAGAAGAAAGCCACATCAGGTACCTATATTAATTAACCACGTCTTTGTTTCGTAGTTTTAAACTGATAATGTCCATCCAGGGCATACATTTCACTCAAACCAACAGCATCAATAAAAGTCAACAAACACAGCAGTCAGGCTCAGAAGTAAAACAATAATATTTGGAATACAATTAGACTTTCAAAATGTCTAATTACTGCTTTCAGAGATTCAAAATATTGCATCCATAAAGTAAACATAGAATGTGCTAAACTAAGTTCATCCTGAGAACAAGAAAGCTCTTGAAAAATTTAAAGAATTTTAAAAGTTTGTACCAATGTAAGATAAATTGGAAGAAATTATCCCAAATGTACAACGTTATAAACAGAGATGGAAAATGATAGATAATAAAAAATTACAGGTACAGTTCAAGAAGTTTAACATGTATATAGAAAGAGCTTCAGTAAATGGGGGGAAAATACTAAGTACATAATATTTTTAAAACATACTTCCTGTCCGGGCACGGTGGTTCACGCCTGTAATCCCAGCACTTTGGGAGGCCGAGGTGGGTGGATCACGAGGTCAGGAGATCGAGACCATCCGGGCTAACAGGTGAAACCCGGTCTCTACTAAACAAAATACAAAAATTAGCCGGGCGTGGTGACTCAGGCCTGTAGTCCCAGCTACTCGGGAGGCTGAGGCAGGAGAATGGCGGGAACCCGGGAGGTGGAGCTTGCAGTGAGCCGAGATCGCGCCACTGCACTCCAGCCTGGGTGACGGAGCGAGACTCCGTCTCAAAAAAATAAAAGATAAATAATAATAATAATTAAAAAAAAAAAGAAAAACTTCCCACACTGAAGAATAGAAATGCCTGTTCCAGCAACCACTCTAGTTTAGAGCAGGAAGACCGAGAGTCCCAAGGCAGCAGTTTGTGTTGCAGAGGGCAGGTGCTCAATACGAGTAAAGAAACAGTAGGATATTTGATCAGTTCGAGTGTATTCAGAAGAGACTTAGCTATTGAAGTGTTTGAGAAAAAATTAGCCCTAGTTACACAGAAAATTAAGCATACGGAAAAATAGTGACACAAGCTACATGTTTGGTGACCTTCAGGAGCAATATGTGTTCATTGAATATTTGAGAAAAAATGGGTAATCTATTGGAAGGGAAATAGGGAAGTATGGGAGGAATGGAGTAAAATAATAGAAACCACTTAAGACTGAGAAAGCTAATAGCTATTTGAGATATTATTTAAAAATATAAGGAAATATAGCTAAATGAATGAAGGTGGTGAGAAGCAACTAGTTTTGTTTTGTTTTAAACATGATACCTGCAAAGGAACAAGGATCATATTGGCAACACACTTTTATTAGCAGTTTTGTATATTAGAGTGCAATGGAGCAGCTGCGTGTCTGTTAAGACTCAAGAGTAAACCGGCTTAAGTAACATGGAAGTGTATTGACACCCAAAGGTAAAATGCCCAGGCATAGATTTTTAAACACACTTGATCCAGAGGTTCAAATAAAATGTTCCCAACTCTCTTAATTTTGCAGACCTACTTATTTTTTTTCCTGGTTGGTTTTGTTCCTAGGCTTCACATATTAGTGGAAATGTATCTTTCAAAGAACTTTCTTCTGTTTCTATGTGTGCTAATAACTGTTTTTCAGCTTCTTCCACTAAAGCTACAAGTTTACCTGATAAGTAGCTAATGCAAGAACAACTCTCCCATCAACCACATCTTAGGAGCTTAACACACCAAAAGAATTATATCCCTCACTCATTTTATGTGTCCACTGTGGGTCAGGAAAGGAACTCTGCTTATCCTAGGGACTCCAGCTGAGGAAACGAGCCAAGCTCCATTTTAAATGCTGGCGGGCACTGTGCAAAGGGAATAGGACAGACACCAGCAATTAAATGTTCTAACTTGGAAGTGTCGTATACCATTTCTCTTATAATTCGTAGTTCAGAACTATTCATTTGGGTCTATCAACCAAAAGGGGGCCAGAAAGTTCATCTCTACCATGTACCAAGAAGCTGGGAGAATGGAAATATTTGCCTACAAGCACTGGTAACTAACATTGTCCCACAGAACATCCTAAAGGTAATAGGTTGCTAAATTTCTGTGCATTAGATCGACCTTTTATCTTCTGTACGTTTCTGTGTGGAACCTATGACCACAAGTGCGAGTGTTCTGCTGTATCAGCATGGCAAAACATCAGAAATGTGTATATATTTCACATACATCGTATATTATGTTTATATGTGTTTTAGTCTACAGTTACACATTTTAGGTGTAATATTTGGGTTTTCAGTTAAAATAAATATAAATATTTTTTATAATTAATCTTTTTACAGCAATCTTTTGAAAGTTAAAGCACAAATTTCCTCATATTGTTAATATAACTGTGATAACTATGTGTGTTTAGGTCTCTTTGTCTGCTCTGGAGCCTACGTAATCACTAGAGGATCCCTGGCTGCCTCTCGAACCATGTATGTTCAACTGTTGAATAATGTACTGCACCTCCCCATCCAGTTTTTTGAAACAAATTCCACAGGCCAGATCATCAGTCGTTTCACTAAGGTAAGGAAAGACACACCTTATTAAATAGCATACAAAAAAGTGACCCATATTTAGTACCTTATTTTCTCACTTGTACAAAATATTATGTGTTTTATATAGATTTCATTGTTAAATATATTTCTAAGTCTTAGGACATACATGACTGATGTACAACAGAGTCACATTTTGTACATATAATTAAAATAACACTTGAAAAATTACTTAAAGAATCCAAGAAACACATGTGCCTTGAGATCTACCACTCTAATTCTTACACACATCAAGTTTGAGAATCACTGCTTTAGGCTAAGAAGGGAAAGAAAATGTAAGTCGGCCAGGCACGGTGGCTCAAGCCTGTAATCCCAGCACTTTGGGAGGCTGAGACGGGCCGTTCACCTGAGGTTGGAAGTTCAAGACCAGCCTGACCAACATGGAGAAACCCTGTCTCTACTAAAAATACAAAATTAACTGGGAATGGTGGCACATGCCTGTAATCCCAGTCACTCAGGAGGCTGAGGCAGGAGAATCGCTTGAACCCAGGAGGCGGAGGTTGTGGTGAGTCGAGATTGCATGATTGCACTCTAGCCTGGGCAACAAGAGCGAAACTCCATCTCAAAAAAATAATAATAGTGAAAAAATAAAAAAGAAAAGAAAAGAAAAAGAAAATGTAAGTCAATGTGGAGACATCCAGACTTTGAAAACATCCTGCCTTTAAGAAAACATAACATCACTTATGGTGAATGGGGAATTAATTGAGAGTTTCAGAGTGTCTCTGTTTATCTGTAGGAGTTTTCTCATTGTGTCTACCATAAAATGCTTCTAATAGAACTGTCCAATAAAGATAAAATGCAAGCCACGTATGTGATTTTAAATTTCCTGGTAGCCATAATAAAGAAGTAAAATAAAACACAATAGAAATTAATTGTGATAATACATTTTATTTAACACAGTATATCCAAAACATGATTCCCAACTGTAATTAACATAAAATTATTGATTAAACTTTACACTTTTTTGTACAAGGTATTTTAAATCTGGTTTTTATCATGTGCTTATAGCATATCTCAATTTGCAATAGCCACATTCCCAGTGTTCAGTAGTCACATATTGCTAATGGTCCCTACATTAAGATGTGCAGGTCCATAACCTCAAAGTGCATTAACACATTTCTATGTATATGTAAAAACATGGGGGGTGTATGAAGGGAAGTGAAGATAAAACGTAAAAACATAAATGAAAGTACCTAACATCATAAATGTCTAATGGAATGTTAAATCTTGCTTAATCATACCAAGGGACATACTGTTGTTTGAAAAATTATAGAAGAGTTTGATGACCACCATTCTGTTTCTCCCAGAGGACATTTATGACTACAACCCTACTGATTTATTATTATTTTCATGTAGCAAAATTTCAAATGATTGAGTCTTAAGCAGATGAGAGTATGGGCAGGTAAATTCAAAATGGGAAATTCCATGTGAATATGATATTTTTAGACTGTTTGGTACATGAAATAACCTGGGAACTCCCAAAAGAGGATAGGATTAAAAAATTTCATCTCTGCTTTTTATATTAGTTTTGTCCTGAACTGAGTAGTTCATCTATTCGAGGTTCAGTGTCTTAGTATTCCCTGGAATCTCTCAGGTCATACCTTGTGCCACAAACAGATTAAGTTATATGCAACAAAGTGTAAAACAGGCTGGGCGCAGTGGCTTATGCCTGTAATCCCAACACTTTGGGAGGCCGAGGCAGGTAGATCACCTGAGGTCAGGAGTTCAAGACCAGCCTGGCCAACATAACGAAACCCTGTCTCTACTAAAAATATAAAAACTAGCTGGGCATGGTGGCTTATGCCTGTAATCCTAGCTACGTGGGAGGCTGAGGCACGAGAATTGCTCGAACCTGGGAGGCGGAGGTTTGCAGTGAGCCAAGATCGCACCACTATACTCCAGTTTGGGTGACACAGCGAGGCTTCATCTCAAGAAGAAAAAAAAAAAAAAGAGTAAATCAATGCATGACCTTGCCATTGTCCTTCTCTCATTCCTATTGGCCACTCTGTCTTTCAGTTCATAATTTTATAAATGAAGATTATTTTGTTTTCCTGCTTCTTCTGATATGAGTAGGATCCAGTTATCCAGGAAGGCCACTGAACATGTTCGTAGTTGATAACAATGCCCCAGGAGTGACTTACAAATTTTGAGTCATAAACACTGGTAGCTCAATGCCCCAAATATTGGGATAAAAAAACTAGCTATTGAATTATGGACTGCTTTTGTTTTTGTTTTTGTTTTTTTGATCAAAGTCTGACTTTAGTTGTATAATTAATTGCCATGTAGTGGTCATTGGGAAATATAAACTGCTTGATGATAAGTATCTCGAAATTAGAACAGCCTTTTAATTGTTATAGTTGACTACAGGGGAATAATATATGGGGTCAGCAAAGATCGTGTAGTTAGATTTATTTATGAAATCAATAGATTGTCATAGCTGGGTAAACATTTTTAATTTTGCCATTGAATAATATATTTCTTCTTTCTCTCATTTTAAACTGTAAAAAGTTAAAAATAAAGTGACCTAATGTCAAATTTTTCAGGACATATTTATAATTGATATGCGTTTGCATTACTATTTACGGCTGTGGGTGAATTGTACATTGGATGTTATTGGAACAATTTTGGTCATTGTGGGAGCTTTGCCCCTCTTCATTCTGGGGATTATTCCCTTAGTGTTCTTCTATTTCTCTATACAAGTAAGTGCATACATTTTTATTTGTATTAATAACTTATAAGTTCACAATCAAATATAGTTTCAGACCCACTCAAACCTCCTCTTTGTCCAGGTTCTCTAAGAAGCAGAGTCGAAGAAAGGAATAGATGTATTAGAGATTTACTGGGGGAAATGCCTGTAAAAGATAAAGGAGAGGGAGCAGAAGAAGGCTGGGCTGAGCAAGCCCTCAGACAGCGACTCAGGCTGAATCCCTGTGAGGGAGTAAAAGAAAGAAGATGGATTGGGTAACAAGGGTCTTGGACTACAGGACAGTTCTACAACAGGTTCGACAGGAAGTTCTCAATCACGGTTGCCTGTTGGAGGGTGTTACGTACACTTTCTGCCAGTACTCAGTCATTGGCTGGCCTCTACGCTAATACAGCAGTGGATCCATCAGTGCAGTCGCAGGGGCTGTCAGTCAGCTATGCTCCTGCAGCAGGAGAGCTGGGGCCTGCATTTTTATGCTCACCACAAAACCTGTATGTTGTAATTTTAGCAGAAAATTAATTTCCCTGCACATCCAAGAGAGACAGATACTGCCTTTTTGTCTTGTTTTTTTTTTGTTTTTTTTTGTTTTTTGTTTTTTCCAGACATCACCTGTCTCCTACAGACAAACAATTGCTGGAAAGCTAAATATGTCTGTCATGATTCTTACATGCTATCTTCATATTAAAATGTGATCATCCAATTTAAATTGCAAAATTATGTCACTGTAAGGCTGCAATGGTAAACAAAATTTCTTAGCATTTTTTTTCTTCAGCAATCAAACAAAGCAATTTTATTAAACAATGAAAAGAATCAATTAAAATGGATATCTTTATTATCTTTATTATTTTACAAGAAACCATGACAGCTTTTGGTTTAAAAAACATTTATAGCTTCATACAGAAATGACTCACATAAATTTCTCCACCTCGCTCCTACACTGTGATATAAAAGTTCTTTTCATATTCACAGATTTATACACCTTATTTCTGTTCCCATAATTTTTTTGACACTTATCTCAAGGTACTAGTCAAACACGCAAGAACTATAAATAGATGAATTTTTCAAATGTGTGATATCAAGAGATTATTATAAAAGATTTTAAACATCTTCTTTCTACATTGCCTTTATCAAAGTACATGCAATTTTTTATTACAGGCTTAATCCACAAATAAAGAGTGAAATTTAAAGATAGTTGCAGAAATAACTATTTCCCATTTCTTTTACTTATCCTGGCAATAAGGACTTCAATAAAAGAGGAAATTAGTTTAAGTAAACAGAAAAACAAAAGTAGATTGTAAGTGTAAATGGAGCTCAAACTGAATCCAAAATAACGAATGTATATTTTTCCACTCCATATTAGTTAATTATCCTCAAATATGTAATCTACTATGAAAATGTAATCCTTACATTTGTTGGAGATTTTAAATGAAGTATAAAATACAGAGAAAATTACCTATTATTTCTAAATTTTCAGTGAAATTTCTATATTAAAATATTTATTCCAAAGCATGATTTCTATATCCTGATAGTCAGCTTTAACTTGTCAGTTATCATAT
Organism: Macaca nemestrina; assembly: GCF_043159975.1. NCBI lineage: Eukaryota > Metazoa > Chordata > Mammalia > Primates > Cercopithecidae > Macaca > Macaca nemestrina. The sequence continues at coordinate 157,063,071 of NC_092128.1, forward strand.
ACAAGGTAAAATCAATGCTGAAGCATATATTTTAAATGTAGAAATATCTGAGACTCTTTTCAAAAAGATTCTTAGAGTTTAATGCTTTTCAAAAACCCAAGTTTTAAAATTCATGTTAGAGTTTAGTCTGCTCAAGCCAGACTACAAATAATTTTCTCATTTCCATACCTATACTCCATTATTCTTCCTACCGTACATCTTTTCCCTGTTCTTTCTGTCTGTCCCGATCTTACTTGACATTGATGGCCTACGTCATTTTCCATTTTCTATGTGGCGCATTCTCTATCACAATAGTGCAAAAAGAACTGACTCCGTATCTACTATTCTAATATCTACTATTACGGGTTTATTACACTGCTGGCATATACTGATGGTATAATAAATCCAGAATATATGAAAATGTAAGTGCTCTGAGTTCAGAGACTATGTTTTATATATATTGTAAAAATCTAGGAAAAAAAGCACTCATGTGGCAAATGAAATTTCATGTGTTGGTCTCCTGTCTGGTAAACTCTAACAGAGTTACCAGGAGTAAAAAGGAGTCTAGGAATCATGTCTCTTTAGGGGGAGTAATATAGGATGAGGTCTGAATTTGGATTCAGGAACTTGGAGTTCTAGTCATCTTCCTTACTCATCTGCCTGGGACATCATTTCCCTTTCTAGGCTCTATTTCTTTCCCCTGTGCAATAAAGGTTTGATTTAGATGTATGCTATGTGAAGTGTGGTTCCTGGACCCATGGGCCATAGCCCAGACCTCTTGGATCAGAATCTCCCAAGGTAGGGTCCAGAAACCTGCCTTTCAACAAACACTTCAGGCAGGTGATTCTTACTAAACTATAAGGAGCATTGATCTAGATAAAATTTCTTAAACCAGATTTCCCAGAGAGTTGCATGAAAGAACTCCATGGATTCTATAATTCACTGAAAATTTATCAGAAGCTCCAAGTGTGTATGCATATTTACATTTGTCTAGGGAAAGCATTTTACCCTTATTTATCTACTCACATGGTCTGCGACCCCAATAACATATTCCCTAATCTAGGCAATCTCTTAAATCCCTTTACAGCCTCAGAATGCCGTTCTCCTCTGTATTCTTCAGAGCACTTAGCACAGAGTAGAGTTCAGTTGTAGACCACCAGGCTGTATGTAACCTGAGATATGTTTTTGTTTCGCTTGCTCAGCATTTTTACCAAATGTAGACATTTTAAAACCAGGGATTTTACATAAAATTCCAGATTTAAAATTTTCCTGAAAATTGTGCAAGACCTCATAACTCTTGATTTTCATTTCCAGTTGGTAGCAATTTTCCGGGGCTGATTAATGATCCAATTAATTCAGGGCATGCTCCATCCAGCTTCCCACAGTCCTTCCTATCCTAATTGTCCTCAACTTCAAGCCAAGGGGAAGTAGACAACTTATAATTTGCTTTTTGTAAAAACAAAGTCTGCCTATACATATATATAACTTTTTGTAAAAACAAGGTCTCCCTATATATATATAACTTTTTGTAAAAACAAGGTCTCCCTACACACACACACACACACACACACACACACACACACACACACACACACACATATATAAAACTTTTTGTAAAAACAAGGTCTCCCTACATTGCCCAGGCTGGTCTCAGACTCCCCAGCTCTAGCAACCCTCCTGTCTTGGCCTCCCAAAGTGTTAGCATTATAAGCGTGGGCACCACACTCAGCCTCTCTCACAGTTCTGAAGTCTAAAATCAGTATATAGGCAGAGCTGATTCCTTCTGGAGGCTTTGAGGGAATATCTCTTTCATGCTCCTCTCCTAGCTTCTGCTGGCTGTCAACAGTCCTGATATTATCGTTGGCTTCTAAATACATCACTTCAATCTCTGCCACTGGCAGACATGGTGTTTTCCATGTGTCTATGTCTTCCTTTTTGTCTCTTATGAGGATACTCAACATTGGATTTAGGGTGCACTCTACATCCAGGGTGATGTCATCTTGAGATCCTTAACTATTACATGTGCAAAGATGCTATTTCTGAATAAGGTCACATTCACAGATACTGGGGGTTAGGACTTGTATCTGACTTTTGGGGGGTCACTCTTTAAATCACGACACAAAGGTCTTGTAGTTTTTCAACTATTAAAGCGATTTCTGCTACATCTTTCCGACTGCTTCTTTCTGTCTTCTGATTAGAGATACTATGTGGCAAGCTCTCGGCAAATCCGGAGGCTGACAGGAGCTTCCCGTTCTCCTGTCATTTCCCACTTCAGTGAGACTTTATCAGGAGTGTCCACCATCAGAGCATTTGGACATCAACAGAGGTTTATCCAGCAATACAAAGAGGTGGTGAATGAAAACTTGGTCTGTTTCTACAATAATGTAATTTCTAACCGGTAAGTCCCATCGATACTTAGCCTAAGATCAATCTCTTCTTAGACATCTTGCTCACTGACTTCTAAACAGAGGGTTTTGAAATGGCATTTCATTCAAGTTTTAGAAGTATGTATTAATAAGACAAATATTTTCCAGTATTTAATGTACATTTAAATTGAATTGTATCTATTTATATTCACATGAATGGTACATACAATTTAAATGAAAAAGGTGCTATTATAATTACTCATGACATAATTCTGCATGGTGTTTTATATTTTTAGAATATATTTTATTTGTATATCCTGTTACAAAACAGTGTATACAAATTTTATTAAAAATTTTTGAATTTGAAGTTATAATCTCACATAAAGGAGAAAAATGAAATATTAAATAGTGGTTGAGCACATTTCAATTTTTAGACACAAATTTTATCATATTAAAAAGTATATACAACTGGAAGGGGAATTGATTTTCCAATAGGATTTTTAAAATGCAATATATCATTTTAACTGGTGTTATTTTGCTTTTAAATTCTGATCAAGTTTTAAAGCAAAGTTCTGCAAAAGTAAAATGCATTTTCATGCAGATGAATTCTTTAAGTTATCACGGATGATCCTATGTTTGATTGAATTCCAAGTAAGTGGGGGAGAAAAAAGAAAGCAGCTCTTGCTGTTTACGTCTCGATTTCCCAGAGGAGACAGTTAGTACTAAATGCACCAAAACTTTTCCATCTCAGTTACTCAGGAATATATTCCATTTATCACAGGTGGCTGTCTGTTAGACTTGAATTTCTTGGCAACTTAATGGTGCTTTTTGCTGCACTGCTTGCTGTGTTGGCTGGCAATTCTATAGATTCAGCAACAGTTGGTTTGTCCATATCCTATGCCCTAAATGTAAGTAATAATGACTTTTGTGGTATATGGTATGTTTATAATCCAATTAATTAAACACTCTTCTTCTTTGCTTGTCTGAATTATATATTATATTAACTAAGTAATGAGAGACAAATCTGGATTGCTCTGGAGGCTCATTTCCTTCTCTATCTTGCTAGTCGCAGGAAGCTAGCTCAGCAATTCTAAGTTAACGTATAGGAAGAACAGGCTGATACTCAAGGCTGAGTGCTAAAGGACCAGGAAATCCTGATGTTCCATAGTTACTCAGAAGTTTCCTGCTCTCCTGTCCTGGTGGATTTATAGAGTATTACAAGGGTAAGGTCCCTCTCCAACACAGCTGGTGTATCTCATTTGCTCAGTCTAAGCAAGAAGATAATGCAAGCTCTAGGGAGAATATATGAGCTGTTTCTCTTTGGCTTGTAAGTTTTTCCCTAATAAACCCTATTTGATATTACACTGCAATGCACTAGTGGTAGGATGCATGCTCCCTTTGTAAAATAACAAATGCTCTAAACTGCTTCCACATTATGGAGAAGATAAGTCTAGGTGATTGTGTTATATACTCTTGGTCCCAGATCCAAAAACCTTGAGCCAGTTGCATTTCAGAATTCAGAATTTAGGCTGCTAGAAAGGAAATATGTACATAGCCATATCCAGGGCCTGGTTCAGAAGCCCGTAATCAAACACTACTGCATATGCCCACGAACTGGATTAAGAAAACGCTTTGAAGAGCCCCACATCAGTTCAGGCCAGGTGAGGTATCAAATGGGCTGGCACCAAACTCAAGAAAAAAACTGGATTGGACAAGTTTTTTGACTTTTAGAATTCTGTTCAAAGTTATACCCTTAGAGAACCTATATTTGGGAATAGAGTGGGAAGAAAATATAGATTTTTTTTTCTTTTTAAGGGGAGCAGGAATAGTTAGAAATCTAGGAGAATCTGCCTTCTGATGGAAGGTAGTGAAGAATGCCAAAGTGTTTGCACACTGGTTTTTTTTGTCATTTAGGATGCACATTTTTTTGAGGCATATCCCATCAATCTTACATCATTCCTTATACCCACTATGCACTTCTTGCATATATGCTGAATTATGGTCTATCTTATCCCAAGTAATTCCATTATTTATGAATTAATGAGTTTAATATCCTTAAGCATAAATATGCATATGAAGAAATATGCTTATTTCTAGAGCTGCTAAATAATCAAAAGAAATAAAGTATATGAGATAATATGTGACAAGTTCTTGGCAGATTCAAGAAATGAAAAGTAAAACTTTAGAAAAAATAAAGTATTATTTATGTTACAAAAAAACTAAAGAACATGCATTAAGCTCTTGTTTGCTCCACCATACCCCCTAGATAACTCATTCTCTGAATTTTTGGGTAAAGAAAGCATGTGAAATTGAAACCAATGCAGTTGCTGTTGAAAGAGTTTGTGAATATGAAAATATGGATAAAGAGGTAAGCACACCTCCTGTAATCCCAGTACTTTGGGAATCGTGGGAGGATCACTTAAGTTCAAGAGTTCAAGACTAGCCTTGTCAACATAGTGAGATTCGGTTTCTCAAAAAAAAAAAAAAAGTAAACTGGGTATGGTGGCTCATGCCTTTAGTTCAAGCTACCTGGGAGGGTGAGGTGGGAGAATCCCTTCTGCTTGGGAGTTCAAGGTTGCAGTGAGCTGTGATCATACCACTGCACTCTAGCCTGAGTGATAGAGCAAGATCCTGTCTAATAAAAAAAAAAAAGTATGAGAAAAAAAAGAGGTAAGCACTACTAAATAATCAATAAATGGATTGGCTGCAGGAGTAAGACATTGTAATGTACTATAAATTGACATTAAAAACAAATGTTAAGCAAACCTGCATTTCCAAATTCATGTGATACTCAGTGTCTCAATGAAATTAAAACCAAAATTGTTATAAAGTGGCCTATTATTCTATATATCACTAAAATGGAAATAAAAATACTTCTAATTAAATTAGGATACACCCTAAATTGTAAGATATATCCCTACTTCAATGAGTTATAAAAATACAAGAGCATATCCTGTTTCTAAAAGGCACAGTGATTTGTCCTCTACTGATGTGTAGTGTCAAATATGCAACTTGCAATTATAACTTTGTGGAGATTTTACAGTGAGAAAAGTGTCTTAATATACTCGACTCATAATTATTTAGATTCTGCACAATTTCTAAATGAATTACATTTTATTGCTTATACCTTCTGTTCTGTTTACCCATCATTAGTATCTCCGTGAATGGGAAGGGAGAGGAGGATAAATGAGTCTATTTTGTTCCCTCTAATTAACTGTAATTTGGGAGGGTGAAGAGTTATTTCAACTAGTGATAGAGTATAATATTTAGGTTTCTGAAATATTTTACTCATCTGGATTGCTTCTGCTTCCAACTTCTACTAATTAACAGGGCAGATGACAAAGATGACTTGGATTTCTGTTCCTTCCTCAATCCACCTAGGAAGCTATCTTTCTTTTTTATCTTGTAACTCTTCCTCTTTCGCTCATGAATCTGAGGAACAGGTACCTCCTCCAAAGAAAAATCTAACATTTCCCATTGCATTTTTGGTAATATCTTTTCCTGTTTTCTCTCAGATCTTACTCCATTAACCACCTCTTCTAATTCCCACTCCCCTGCAGTTCCTCTCAGCCTGTAACTATGCCAAAATATTTTCTGCATTCTCCAACTCCTACCTGAAGTTTGAATTTTTCTCTGGATTTTTCCCAAGGTCTTGTCTTTCCTTCTCAAAGAAATTTCATGAAAAATTAGTCTACCTTCACAATCTTCAGTTACCAATATTCAACTTGTTTAGTCTGTCATCTCATGGCTAATATCAAATATTATTTTTCTATATTTTCTAAATTTTTGCTCATGATATATATTTCTTTCACATTAGAAAAAGATGATAAAAATATGTGTGTACACACATTTAAACAAACAAACAAAAACCTTTATGTAATTCGATGCAAGTTGTGACAAATACTGCTATAAAAACTCTTGACATGGAAGGACGAATGTGTTCAAATAACCTTATTCAACCCTCTACACCTGTTTCTCTGCTTTCCGTTACAGAAAAGTTCTTTTGCATAGTTGCCTGTACTTGCTTTTCTATTTCCTTTTCTCTGATTCATTTTTGGACCCTCTCCAAACACGCTTTTGATCCCACTATTCCACTGAATCTTCCCTCATGAAGATCGCAACTGGTTCTTTGTCAGTCCTCACCTACCTGACCTATCATTTGATGTTAGCCATCACTCCCTCTCCCACGAAGCACTTTATCTCACTGTCCAGGCATCACGCAGTCTTGTGTGTTCTTTTACCTTGTGCTTCCTCCAGTATTCCACACAGGCCCCTGTCTTAGGTCTTGGGCACAACTAATTAGTTCCAAATAGTTATTAAACCCTTTGCCTAGAATTTTCTTCCATTGGTATCCACCTAGCGTTTTCTCTGACCATAGTCAACAAAGCCTTTCCTAACTACCCTGCTTTAAATGACACCTCCTCCTTCTCCCAACCCTGGCTGTTTCTTGTCTTATAAAGCTTTATTATCATCCAACATGCTGTATATGTTATACGGTTCTTTTTGTCTCTCCCCACTACACCCCATAAGGGAAATAATTTTTATCTGTTTTTCTCACTGCGGAACCTCCAGCAACTAAAATAGTGACTGACACAGCAAACCTTCGAGGAATGAATGAATGACAAGCTGTCCTTATCTCAGCTAAAATTTCAAGTTATCTTCAGGCCCTTAAAAGGATTTTAGAAAATTTTTTTCTTAATAACTGATGGGAGATGAGAAGTCCTGTTACCTCAAAATATTTTTTTCTAATATTTTCTTATAACTAGATAAGTTTCATGTTGGTAACGTTTAAAACTATTTTCAGAAAATCATAATATCCACAAATATCTTTCATCATTTGTATTTATTTTTTGTTACATGCATAAGAATTATTTTGGAGGGAGGGATTTTAAAATTATAATTGTTGTTTAAAGTATTTATTTTTTGTTTGTTTTTGTTTTAAGGCACCTTGGATAATGTCTAGAAGACCCCCATTACAATGGCCCAATAAAGGTGTAGTGGAATTTATTAATTATCAGGCTCGATACCGAGATGAGCTTGGTTTAGCATTGCAAGATATCACTTTCCAGACTCATGGGGAAGAGAAGGTATCATATATATTTCATATGTTTTAGTTTCCCTTTTATCTGAATGCATTCATTGTTGAGTATAATACGATATTGAATATAAGGTAGTCTTTTGTTACACAAAAGTAATAAAGACATGTGGTTGGTGTGTACTGAATATATTTTCCCTCTATAAAAAATACATTTCTTAATTAAATTGCTCATATACTACTGTGAAACATAATTTTTGTGTACTTAGTTTTTACTTCCTCTATAAAATGAATTGCAACAATAAGTAAATTGTTACCCCAAACACAATAAATCCATATATTTAACTATTTGTATACTTAAAGACATCATGTTTTCCAAAACCATTAGAGAGATGGGAAAATGTTTGAAATGCACTTTAGTTAACACAAACAACTTACAAAACTATCGATAGTATATGATATTAGTTTTATTTTTTATAAAAGCAACCGGACACATTAGCAAAAATATTTTTGGAGCAGAAATATTTTTGGAACAGAAGCAATCATTCTGAAATTTTCATTACCCCAATGACTTCAACAGATTTCTGTTTTTTCTGATTTATTTTGTTAGACTTAAGATTTTATATTAGGGCAAACGAACCACTTTAATATTCTATCTGCCTAACGTTCCTATTAATACCAAGATGCAAATCAGCAACCAGAAGATATTGTTCTTTTAGTTCTCATGGTCATAGGGAAATATTTAATCACTGGGATGTTTATGACAAGATAATTATTTTGGCCAGGAGTCAAAATCCTTAAACACTATTTTTGGCTGCCTATAATAGTTTTAATGCAGAGTTGCTTTGATACACCAGGGAAATTTACAGACATTCCTTTGAATTTTCTAGTCTATCTGGCAAAAGATTCCAGTGCCCTATTTGTTTCTTTGCTTGTTTGTTTCAATGAAGGGAAGATAGAGAAAATCTGTTTTCTGAAAATCTCAATAAAACCACTCATTATCATTGTTTCTTTTGCCCTAAACTTTAATGGGTAGTTTAGGGGTGGTTCAGGAATGACCTGGTTTTCCTGGGTCTGCTGGGGATCTTTGGTGAGGAGGTAACTAATTTATTCAAAACTAAAGGAAAAACATAGATTAGTCAGAGCCTTTCCAGCAAGTAAAGATTATTTGGATAAAAACTGGTCCTTACAGGTCACCTGACATCTTCCATGCCCATTAAGGTTAGTCTTGTTGACAAAAATTGGATCCCACTGACCTGATACCTGAATACATTTGTTGCCAGTGCAAAGGGCCTTGTTTCCTTACAAAAAGTAGAGTTTATGATTATTTCATTACAGATTGGAATTGTGGGAAGGACTGGAGCAGGCAAATCCACACTATCAAATTGCTTATTTAGAATTGTGGAGAGAGCAGGAGGCAAAATTATTATTGACGGAATCGATATATCAACTATTGGACTTCATGACCTTCGTGGCAAACTTAATATTATTCCACAGGTAAAGCCTATGTTGCCAGTAATCTTTCTTAACCCACTCCAAGAAAATCTGTTTTCTTTCTTTTTAAAAATCTGTTCCTTCCAAGTCTACAAATTCATTGTCCGAAGCCATATCATTTTAAATGGAATATATGAAAAACTGCTATGTAATTGAATCCTCTTTGAATACCCTTATCATAAAGCATTCCTCCTAAGAGCGTTTATCTATTTGAAAAACCAGTACATCTTTTTGATACAATTCCTTCATAATAGTAAGTACAAATAAAATTCAAATAAATAGATCAGACTGAAACACACTGATTTTTTTTGAAAAAACAATTACTGAAGTTTTTGCTTAGTTGTTAGTTTGAATGTAGAATTTTGACTCTTTTTCACTTGAAGTTTAGAAACATTAAAAAAGAAACAGTAATTCAGTTAGATCTCTTTTCTCAAGTTCTTTGATTTTTCCATCTGTGGAATCAAAGGAACTTGATCATGAAGAGGCATGCAAACTAGCTTAAAAGTATGCCTCTTAAGTCAAGGATGAAATACTCAGCTGAAACTGGGTGCAGTGGCTCATGCCTGTAATCCCAGAACTTTGGGAAGCCGAGGTGGGTGGATCACCTGAGGTCAGGAGTTTGAGACCAGCCTGGCCAACATGGTGAAACCCCGTCTCAACTAAAAGTACATAAATTATCCGGCCATGGTGGTGCACACCTGTAATCCCAGGCACTCAGGAGGCTGAGACAGGAGAATTGCTTCAACCTGGGAGGCGGAGGTTTCAGTGAGCCAAGATTGTGCCACTGCACTTCATCCTGGGCAACAGAGCCAGAGTCCGTCTCAAAAAAAAAAAAAAAAATCATTGTACTGTCTTCTAAAAATATATTAAAATGTCATATTGTTTAGACATATACTTGTATTCATGCATTTACCTCAAAACAAATTTGAGTAAAATCTGGAATTCTGGAAGGGAAAAAAATTAGTGGAAAAAAAGAGCCATCAGTCGTTCCTCTCTTATAGATAGAGTAAAATATGGTTTCACTAGGCATCTTGGTATAGAATAAAGAAAACGAACTTAATCTTCTTTGAATTCTCTTCAACCACCAACTTACCTTCGTGTGGTGTGGACAAGAACTCTTTGGAACTTCCAGCTCACTCTCTGTAAAATAAGAATACTAACTCCTATCTTTCTGAGTTGGTATACTGATTGATAATATTATATACATACTACATTTCATATTTATTGTATGTTATATCCTTGACTACATGGCAGTAATTATCATCATTATTTTGGTGCTTGTTATTATTTTCAATAATAGGAATAGGAGAAAGAAAATCAGGAGACTTATGATGACTTAATATGAATTATAGTTTATTTTGACTCTCTTCTGTTTTTGTTTTAAATATCAAATGAATTTGATGACTATAGTAGGTCTGATCATTTTGCTTTCTCCTGCTTTGTTTTCTGAGTCTGATTTTTAGCAATGTATTTATGCCTCATGACAGTAAGATTATGCGGGACTATTTTCTGCTCTAGCACCCGGTTTTATTTTCTGGAACCCTTCAAATGAACCTGGATCCCCTAAACAAATATTCTGATAGCAAGCTGTGGGAAGCGCTGGAATTGTGTCACTTAAAAGAGTTTGTGCAGTCCCTTCCTGAGAAGCTACGGCATGAGATTTCAGAGGGTGGCGAGAACCTCAGGTAAGCTGCTAAGAGCAGAGCTTGTCCAAGTTATTCATTCCAAGCTCTTTAGAAACTTGAACCGGCATTGAAGAGAAATATAGCTGCTGAGCCACCAGGGCCTGTTTAAAGTGCACCATGGCCAATTCCCTCTAGGGAAGAGAAGGAAAAAGTACATTGGTAGCTGCAGCCTGGGAAACCACTGGCTAAGAGAAAGGAAAGAAAAAATAAAGAACAATGCCCTATGAAAAGTCACTATTTAATTCAATCTTCTTTTGTCAAGACTGCTACTCTGAGAGCCTCGTTCCTAAAAAAATGTTGTAAGGGGCTACTTTGCCTTCACTGTTGTTTGTTGCCTTAAGACAGCCCCCTTCGTATGACCAGAGACCCAAGGAAAGTGAGCTAGATCCCTGTAATGGCCTGCATGGCAGGACTCCCATCACCCCTTCTTTGATCACTTTCTCCCTACCCCTCTGTGTTTCTGCGACATTGGTCTCCATGCTGTGTCATGAGTTTGCCAGGCCAATTCACGCCTACCACAGGGATTTTACATCTGCTGTTTCCTTTATCTGGAACAAGTTTTTACTGGAAATCTGCATGCCTCACTCTCCACGTCCTTCAGTTCCTGTCTTAAAACTTCTCCTGAGGATTTCTTTGGCAAGCCCATCTAAAATGCCCACCCCACACCCACACTTTATATCCCACTTCTGTGTGTTTGAATTCTTCTTAACACTTATTATATAGATACTATCCATGAAATTACTACATATAATGTTGCACCGTACTCATATACCCCTCCTACTATGCTTTTTACTCAATTATCTTGCTTATTGCTTTCTGTGTCCCCATGAGAACGTATCTGCTACACAGAGATTTTTGTCTGTTTTGCTCATTGGTCTAAAGTCTGGCACTCCCTCAATAAATATTTCTTGAATAAAAGAACAAATGAAGTTGTGGGTGAAAGAAAGAATGAATAGTAGTACCATCAGAATTTTAAAACATGAAATGTGTTACCATAAAGTCCATTGTTGAAATTATTATTATTATTATTGTTATTTTAACAGCATGGGACAACGGCAGCTGGTCTGTCTTGCTCGTGCTTTGCTTCGAAAAACAAAAATTCTCATCTTGGATGAAGCAACAGCCTCCATCGACTTTGAGACGGACAAGTTGGTGCAGACGACAATCAGGAAGGAGTTTTCTGATTGCACCATCCTGACCATTGCTCACAGACTGCAGTCTATCATTGATTCAGACAGGTGTGCTTGCTTTCTTTTCAGAAACAAAACCATTTCTGCCAAGATAAATATTGGGTATATGAAACACACTGATTACCTGCCAGTCATAAATAATTATATCTGTGCTGAGAGATACAAAATTCTCCCTAATGATATGAGGTATTTTCCAAAATAATTGAAGAAAAAGTTAAAGCTAAAAGAATATTAGAACTTGCTATAGATAATGATATAGAAGGTGTTTTCCAAAAGAATTGGAAGAAAAAGTTAAAGCTAAAAGAATATTAGAGAACTTGATATAGTTCCTGAATTAAGTAGCACCTATATGTTGAACTGAAATAACTCATACACTGGTTTAAACTTTCTATTAGCAGGATCAATAAAATGTGAGGTGGAAGACTGTAGGTTACCTGACGCTATTCTTTTCACATTTCAGGGTGCTTGTTCTAGACTCAGGAAGCATTGTGGAATTCGAAGCGCCTCAGAATTTGATACGTCAGAAAGGACTTTTCTATGAAATGATAACGGACGCTGGAATAACACAAGAATCAGGCACAGAAAAGAAATTACTTTAGCTGTATGTTAACTTGCATAATAAAAAATCACTACAGTGCATTAGTATTTAAAAAGCAAAGATAGAAGAAAAATGCACAAGGGCAGGCCCCTGCTATGAGTTGGCACACACTCTCATAGGCACCAGTTTCTTTTTTTTGTTTGTTTATTTGTTCAAGACGGAGTTTTGCTCTTGTTGCCCAGGCTGGAGTGCAATGGCGCGATCTCAACTCACTGCATCCTCCGCCTCCTGGGTTCACGCGATTCTCCTGCCTCAGCCTCCCGAGTAGCTAGGATTACAGGCACCTGCCACCATGCCCAGCTAATTTTTGTATTTTTAGTAGAGCCGGGGTTTGGCCATGTTGGCTAGGCTGGTCTCGAACTCCTGACCTCAGGTGATCTGCCCATCTCAGCCTCCCAAAGTGCTGTGATCACAGGCGTGAGCCACGGCCCCCCGCCCGCACCACAGTTTCTAACGATCCTGGGCTGTACCTAGACTTCCCTCTTCCTTTCGTGCTTACCTTATTCACATTGGCCAAAATGCTAAGTGCCACTTGTCCTTTAAGTCCCTGACTTCACTTGGGACTTCCCTGCTCAGCGTGTCCCCTGATCTTCCCCTCTGCCCTCCACTGTGATCTAGACACCCCTTTTCTGTGCTCTCATTAGCCCCGTGTGCATACCTTTATCATGGCAGGGCTCATACTCTATTTTAATTTTTAAGTCTGCTTTCCCCTTGAAGGCAAGCGACCAGTTTTAATCATCTTTGTATGTTATGTTCCTACCATCGTGCCTTTCACAAAACTGATGCCCAACAAATGTTTGTAGAATGAATAGCTAGACATTTTAGAGTACTGTAAGTACTTATTTATATATAAACAGATGTGGACTGGGCACTGTGGCAAACACCCATAATCCCAGCATTTAGGGAGGCCGAGGTGAAAGGATAGCTTGAAGCCAGGAACTTGAGACCAACCTGGGCAACAACGTGAGATCCTGTCTCTACAAAAAATGAGTAAATATAATGAAAAAAATGAGATGGGCATGATAGTGCACGCCTGTAATCCCAGCTACTCAGGGTGCTGAGGTGGGAGGATCGCTTGAACCCAGGACTTCAAGTTTGCAGTGAGGTATGATACACCATGGTACTCCAGCTTGGGTGACAGACACCCTATCTTAAAAAAAAAAAAAGTTTTAAAAGTATATTTTGAGCTATTGTACAATTTATGAAATGATGAAGAAATCACAGAAAAAAAGTTATTCAACTGCTTTTTGGAAAGAGTAATTATATATCAACAGATTTTTTAATAATTGTTTAGAATGTTTTATATTTTTATTATTTACCTTTGAGTAAAAAAAAAGCCTAGTATTTTCTTTGGAACATTATTTTTTGGTTAATATACCAACCTCAGTGGGATATTTTATTACATTTATGAGAGGATTGTTGATTTGTAGTCCTAATCAGATTTAAAGGGCTTTTTCTTTAGTAGTTTTGTTTAAAAGAAGCAACGTTATGTCTCTGAATTGTCCTTCAAATTTAAAGTCTTTAAACTTCAATAGGATTTTCTTTCAAGAAGATTTTAATAAAATAGTTTAACATGTTCTTTAAAGCCCATCAACCATTTCTTTTGTCCTCCTTTCTTCCTCCCTGTGCAGCCCTGTACAGCCTTGCTTCATTTCCTAAGGGTGTTTATGAAAAGTTGCCTTAAACTAGAAAACTTGTGTTATCTAAAATCTCCTCCCTTAAGGATGTAAGCTACTTGAAGTGTTGTCCTATCTGTACAATCCCTGAAGTGCTTTGTAAACATTGAATAAATAGCTGTTGAATTGTATTAAGAAAGGAATCAAAATACTCCATTTATATGAGTTAAAAGATGTTTTAGCTCCCTACTCCTATAATTTTAGTAAATAAGAGAAGCTGCATAATTTTAAAATCTAATGGGAAATCAACAGTAGCCTGGATAAATTGTGGTATATTCACATAATAGAATTCTATCTATCTATGAGAATGAATGTACAACAGCTACTGCGCACATTAGGCAATCTGATGAATCTCACAAAGAATGTTGAGTGAAATAGCCACAAAAGAATATTACTATATGACTCCATGATTCTAATTATATAATTTTTTAAAAGAAAAACTAATTTATACTATTAGAAGTTGGGATACTGGTTATCCTTGGTGGGGAGTGTTATAATAGGGTACACAAGGTAGACTTATGGGATAATGGTAGCATTTTGTTTCTTGAAGTGAATCTGAGTACTCATTCAGTTTGTGAATGTTCACCAATCTGTATATTTAGAATATGTGTAGTTTTCTGCATATATATACAGATATATCTTCATATGTAATACAGAGTAAAAGAAAAGCAAAAGTAAAAAACATAAAAAATGACTAAATCAAAGCTATTCAAATATAATTTTCTTGTTTTAAGAAATCAATATTTTATTCTTACTTCAATTATGTACATCAAGTTTGTTCAATTATTGATGTACACTAGAAGCAAAGCGCAAAGTACTCAAAGTGATTGGATTACAGCGAGGTAGCACATTTGTAATAAAAAAGGTTATCCCATGATTGTATGATTTGTTTAAAGACTGTAACTTCAAAATAGATTCATAAAGTAATGATACATTTCAATATACAAAATATTTACCATAGCTGACAGAGAAAAATCCTAAGTAGCATTAAGTTGCTTTCTTTGAGGATAATAAGAACGTTTATTATTGAAAGCCCACGATGTGCCAGGTAATGTGCAATATATTTGGAACATGTGTCACTTTCAATTCTCACTCAATAATATCAGAAAGGCATTATCTACTCCATTTTATCAAATACGATACTAAGATTCCAAGAGGAGCTGGGCCAATAAGACAAAGAATCCAGGTCTACGTGAGTACAAAGCTGAGGATGCTCTTTCTAGTTCTCCACCAAGATGTCTCATTCCTAGAAGAGTCACTAAAAACTAGTCTGTAGTTTGAAAAAATTTCCAAATCTTTAAAAAAACAGGATTTTAAACCAATATCTTTGTGGGCATACTAAATAAAATTAAAGTTTGAGGTAGGGGTAGGATCCATGCCTCTTTAAATACAGTATTAGGTTGGATCATATAAAATATTCATTTCTGTAGGTCAAAAAATGGCTGAATAATGGCAATTTCATTTACTTCTAAACATAGCCTTGATATAGAAGTGTTTAGAAACATTTGATCCTCAATCGCTGATACTCTTTCTTCCAGTTGATCGAGTCGGTTACTGAAGCTTGTGCATTTGTCACGTATTTCTCGTGTCATGGTTTTCATCTCTGTCATTTCGTTTATGACCTTCTCTGCATTAATTACTCTAGCTATCAATTCTTCCACTCTTTTTTCAAGATTTTTAGTTTCTTTGCGCTGGGTACGTAATTCCTCCTTTAGCTCTGAGAAGTTTGATGGACTGAAGCCTTCTTCTCTCCTCTCGTCAAAGTCATTCTCCGTCCAGCTTTGATCCGTTGCTGGTGATGGGCTGCACTCCTTTGCAGGGGGAGATGCGCTCTTATTTTTTTAATTTCCAGCTTTTCTGCCCGCTTTTTCCCCATCTTTGTGGTTTTATCTGCCTCTGGTCTTTGATGATGGTGACGTACTGATGGGGTTTTGGTGTGGGTGTCCTTCCTGTTTGTTAGTTTTCCTTCTAACAGTCAGGACCCTCAGCTATAGGTCTGTTGGAGATTGCTTGAGGTCCACTCCAGACCCTGTTTGCCTGGGTGTCAGCAGCAGAGGCTGCTGAAGATAGAATACTGCTGAACAGCGAGTGTACCTGTCTGATTCTTGCTTTGGCAGCTTCCTCTCAGGGGTGTACTCCACCGTGTGAGGTGTGGGGTGTCCGTCTGCCCCTAGTGGAGGATGTCTCCCAGTTAGGCTACTCAGGGGTCAGGGACCCACTTGAGCAGGCAGTCTGTCGGTTCTCAGATCTCAACCTCCGTGTTGGGAGATCCACCGCTCTCTTCAAAGCTGTCAGACAGAGTCGCTTGTGTCTGCAGAGGTTTCTGCTGCTTGTTGTTGTTGTTGTTGTTTAGCTGTGCCCTGTCCCCAGAGGTGGAGTCTACAGAGACTGGCAGGCCTCCTTGAACTGCTGTGAGGTCCACCCAGTTCGAGCTTCCCAGGGCTTTGTTTACCTACTTAAGCCTCAGCAATGGCGGGTGCCCCTCCCTCAGCCTCGCTGCTGCCTTGCCGTTAGATCGCAGACTGCTGTGCTAGCAATGAGGAAGGCTCCGTGGGTGTGGGACCCTCCCGGCCAGGTGTGGGATATAATCTCCTGGTGTGCCCGTTTGCTTAAAGCACAGTATTGGGGTGGGAGTTACCCGATTTTCCAGGTGTTGTGTGTCTCTGTTCCCCTGGCTAGGAAAAGGGATTCCCTTCCCCCTTGCGCTTCCCAGGTGAGGCGATGCCTCGCCCTGCTTCAGCTCTCGCTGGTTGGGCTGCAACCAGCTGACCAGCACCGATTGTCTGGCACTCCCCAGTGAGATGAACCCAGTACCTCAGTTGATAATGCAGAAATCATCTGTCTTCTGTGTCGCTAGCGCTGGGAGCTGGAGACTGGAGCTGTTCCTATTCGGGCATCTTGCTCTGCCCCGGGCCTTTCTTTTAAAAGAACATTTAAAAGCTAGAATGCAAAAACATAGTAGTTAAGAGTTCAGGATCTCAAGACAGGATACCTATGTGAACTCAACCACTTAATAGTTGTATAAACTTGAGTAACTTTACATATTTCTCTGTGTTTATTTGGGAGTCATAATTCTATTTACCTCCTAAGTATGCTTTGGAAATTAAATCGTGTAATACATGTAATCACTTAAGACAGTGTCTAGCACATAGAAAACATTGAATAACATATTGGCTGTTATTTAAACACCGAAACTCATTGTTCCTTATAACCATAGTCTCACATTTACAAAATCACATCATAGGACACTTTTTTTTTTTTTTTTTTGAGCCAGAGTCTTGCTCTGTCAGCCAGACTGGAGTGCAGTGGCATGATCTCAGCTCACTGTAATCTCCGTCTCCTGTGCTCAAACAATTCTCCTGCCTCAGCTTCCTGAGTAGCTGGGATTACAGGCATGTGCCACCATGCCTGGCTAATTTTTGTATTTTTAGTAGAGACGGGGTTTTACCCTGTTGGCCAGGCTTGTCTCAAACTCCTGACCTCAGGTAATCTGCCTACCTTGGCCTCCCAAAGTTCTGGGATTACAGGCATGAGCCACCACGCCAGGACACACTCCTTTTTTTTTTTTTTTTTTTTTAGATGGAGTCTCTCTCTGTTGCCCAGGCTGGAGTGCAGTGATGCAATCTTGGCTCACTACAACCTCCGCCTCCTGGGTTCAAGTGATTCTCTTGCCTCAGCCATGTGACACCACACCCAGCTAATTTTTTATATTTTTAGTAGAGACGGAGATTCACCGTGGTAACCAGGATGGTCTCGATCTCCTGACCTCGTGATCTGCTGGCCTCGGCCTCCCAAAGTGTTGGTATTACAGGCGTGAGCCACTGCGCCCATCCCAGGACACACTCTTAAGTAAATAAAAAGTGCAAAAAGTTTATAAAAGCCTATTTTATACACAGCAACCTTGGGATAACTGGAGATTCAAAGAAGATATAGGCCTCAGTGATGCATAGTATTATCTCAGTGAGATCAAGCAAATATGAGGAGGCAGCAGTTAGGAACTTCTTCTAGCTCCTTCTAGTTCTCCTTTCCTACTTTCCTGGATGCAAGTAGATCATTTTTTAATACAAGAAGTAAGAACTTCTGGTTGTACTGTTATCGACATGTCTCTAAATCTTCTTATGAAAAGGAAGGCTATTTGGTAATTCACGTGTCTACTATGCTGCTGAGTTAATGGGCCGAGGTAATGGGTCTGAACCATAAGAAGAGTTCCTGGCTTCTTGATGATTGCTATCTAGGTAACCCAGGCTTCTCACTGGTTACTTTCAGAATGCCCAGTCTGAGCTTAGTTATCATTGTTACCCAAAGATAGTAACTTTTTGCTTATCTCAATAATGCTGCAAAAAGAGAAAAGGAATAGGCATAGGAGGAAAATGTAAAATAGATCGTAAATAGAAAAATATTTTTGATGAATTTGCTTCAAACATTTAGAAAGAAAATAACACATATGCATTTTTTTGTGTGACAAGGACAGTAACATAGGATCAGTTTTGAATTCATATTTAAACAACTCAGATCTTCCTTAATGCGCTTGTGATGACTGGTTTATGGCCTTTTAAAACTCTGATATGCATAGTAGAAATAATGTGGTGATCAAGACGAAGACTAAAATGAATGATTTGGAATGCAAGACAATGGAGTGCAAAAGGAACTAGGCGTAAATATTAGTACAGCTTCAGTCACCACTAATTCCCTGTGCACATCTGCTTCTGGCTTTCTGTCGTGAGCATTTGTGCAACAATTTCCAGATTTTACAGAACATCCTACTGCTTGACCTATATTACCATACCTGTCTACGATATTAGAGAGGTAACAAACAAGAATTACTGTCAGTCATGATACATAAGGTCTTGAAAAGTGTCATTTCATATATTCTGTTAGACTTTTTAGTTAATACAGGCAGGAGGAAAATCAGTTTTCTTTTATTCCATCTTGGGCAGAAGCAGAAGTCCAACAAAAGATAATGTGACCAAATGTTTAACTACATAAGGGTCATAAATTGAAAAGTACAAGCATGAAAAGAAGTAAAACAAAGAAGTGTAAACAACCACATGGCTTGTTGTTCTCAGGTAGAAAGAAGTCCCAAAATAAAGAGTACAAAGTTGGTTAAGGTGGCTCCATATCACCTGGGCTGTACCTATCTGTTTCAAATATCCACAGCATGTTTGTTGCTTGGTAGTTGCAAACCCCTTGCTATCTCCAGTATCATGTCTGCATTCCAAGAAGGAGAAATGAATGGTGAGCAGACATTTGTACAATCCAAATGTGTAAAAAAAAAAAAAAGCCTGAGTTTATACCTAGTGATTTATGCTTATATCTCACTGGCCAGAATATATCACAGAGCCATCCCTAGCTGCAAGGGAAGCTGGAAAATATAGTTTTTGAAGTAGGGATATTGCTGCTCCAAATAAAAGTGGGTTCTGGAAGTAAGCATGAATAAAATAAATATTATGATAGCATTTAGCAGGGTCTGCCACAACTACTCAAAGAACTTTTCAATCATGTCAAAATTATCCTATTAGTTTAGTAACTTGGGAGACAGAGGAAGGGTACTGATTACACCTAATAATTGAGACCCAATTTCCAGTTTCCAACAGTCCATGTTAAATAATTTAAGGTGAATGAACTCTAAACAAAAACGTGTTTTTATCATATTAGCTTTACATACATACGCACACACATTCACACATATATATGTATACATTTAATATATATAAAATAAGTTACAGAGTTACAAGTGTTAGAGCATTTGAAATTTTTTAGGTATTTTATGTAGGACAATTAATAGGTAATTCAATGAGGTATCAAACAGACTGTATTTATTCCTGCTTTAAAATGCAAATAATTTAATGTGAGGCAAATCATTTATAATTCTTGTAAAAACAAAGTAAATGCTTTACCAAAGCAAAATTTTTTTCATAGTTCTTCAGAAGAACCCTCAATAATTTACAGAAATTTTAGACCCATTGAATTAGGCTCTGATGATACTGGGGAAGGTAACCTATTCGTTGCTCCTTAACAAGCCCACATAAGACCATGCGCGGTGGTTTATGCCCGTAATCCTAGATTTTGGGAGGCTGAGGTGGGTGGATCACCTGAGGTCAGGAGTTTGACACCATCCCAGCCAACATGGTGAAACCCTGTTCCTACTAGAAATACAAAAATTAACTGGTTATGGTGGTACCTGCTGTAATCCCAGCTACTCAGGAGGCTGAGGCAGGAGAATAGCCAGAACCTGGGAGGTGGAGGCTTCAGTGAGCTGAGATCACACCACTGCACTCCAGCCTGGGAGACAGAGCACTACTCCATCTCAATCAATCAATCAATTAAAAAAACCCACATAAAATTGACCGTCACTGAACTTTGTTCATTTCTGTATCTACCATATGTATTAATCGTTATCACTTTCTTTGTGCCAGGCACTTACAAAAACCAAGTGAAATAGGTGCTATTGATTTCATTTTTTATTTAAGAAATCGATAAATTCTAAACCTGCTTGTTGAAAATGTAAAGGAATAAAAAGCATAAATCTCCAATGTTAACATTAGCTGGTAAATACGAGGTCTTACATGGATACTAGCCAGGTTTGGTAACTGAACAGAAAAGGTACTATGGGATTGTATTCTGTAATGGATAAGGCAGCACAGCACTGGAATTACAAGCATAGACTGGATTTGAATCCCGACTTTCTCACTTAATAGTTGTAATCCTGGGAAAACTGCCTAACATATCTATGCCTTAATTTCCCTATTTGAAAATGCAGATAATAGTCCTCCTCAAATGGTGCTAAAACTAAATTGATTAGTATTAGTAAAATATTTAGAGCAGTGCCATAGTAAGAACTCTATTATCTGCTGTTGTGTAACAAATTAATCCTAAGCTTAGTACTTTAAAATAACAGAAATGAATGATCTCACATTTTCTGTGGGTCAGGAACCTGGTAGTTCAAACTGTTTATAATTCTTGCCAAAACAAGAATTAAGGTGTCTCATGACATGGCATCAAAGAGTCAACTGTGGCTGCATCATCTCAAGACTTAGTAAGGCTGGAGGGTTCATTTCTTTTTTTTTCTTTTCTTTTTTTTTTTTTTTTGAGACGGAGTCTGGCTCTGTCGCCCAGGCTGGAGTGCAGTGGCCGGATCTCAGCTCACCGCAAGTTCCACCTCCCGGGCTTACGCCATTCTCCTGCCTCAGCCTCCCGAGTAGCTGAGACTACAGGCGCCCGCCACCTCGCCCGGCTAGTTTTTTGTATTTTTTTTAGTAGAGACGGGGTTTCACCGGGTTAGCCAGGATGGTCTCGATTTCCTGACCTTGTGATCCGCCCGTCTCAGCCTCCCAAAGTGCTGGGATTACAGGCTTGAGCCACCGCGCCCCGCCGGGTTCATTTCAAGAAGGCTGTCTCACGTCGCTGGAAATTCGTGCCTCCTGTCAGTGGGGGGTACCTGTCTGCCTCCATGTGGCCTCTCATCTTCTAGGGTGTCTTTCTACACCTGTATTCACCAAAACAGCTTCTTTACATGGTCTTCTTAATGTGGCAGCTGGGATCCGAAAGAGAAAGCCAGCGAGAAGGTGCATCCAAGAAGGAAGCTGATCTTTTTTAAACCTAATTTCAGAAATGACATCCCAGTATTTCTGCCGTATTATTCATTAGCAGTGAGTCATTATCTCTTGCCCAAATTCAAGAGAATAGGATTATACACGCATGTTAATTCCACAAGGTGGGATCACTGGATCCCACATCAGAGGCTGCCTACCTCAGTGAGGCACTATCTGTTAATTAAGATAAATATGAACTATTGCTGTATTCCTTCATATATTTGAGTCTCTCCAAGGTCAAGTCTACTGTCATTATCTAAAGGCTCATGTTAAAAGATTACATTAATCAAATGAATTTCTTAAAGAAGCAAAACACAATTAATATATTGTTTATTTGTCCAAAGACTACTATAAACTTTGGTTAGAGAAATATTTATTAACCATCAACCAAAGGAATCCTGTTATGCAGGATTATTTATTAACTAGCTAGATTAGGTTAGCTTAGTTTCTGGCTCCACCATGGTCAGAAGCCATGAATTGGTGTTCAGAATTCTGAAGTCACTGTTCATATGCTACAAGAACTGTCTTTTCTAAATTAGAGAAATAAGTGGAAAGCATATAAGCAATACAAAGGATATAAAGAAATGTCCATTTCGGGAACAACTAGGCCACAGTTATTGAGATTGAGTGCCTAGGGCATCAAATCAGTTCCATCCTCACTTTCTTATTTATATGCCTGAAAAGTATACTCCAGACTAGTCCTGAATGAAAAAGTACATAGTTTAAAAAACAAACTGCAAAATGGTATTTATTTACATTAAAACATGAATTGCCTGTATACACACGAATAGAAGAGGAACAATCTGTTATGCACAATAACTGTAATATTTAGTACATGTTATACACAGTAGTATCTGTTAAGTCAGTGGTTTGTGTGAAAACACAGTACCAAAACATTCCGGATACAAAATAAATTACTCATTCACATATTCTAATCATACAAGACACTTAATATTTTAAAAGTTACGTACTTCAAATAACACTGGCTAAATGTACAACTAAAGTGTATTAAGTTTTTTTAGGAAAAGACTTCAGATTGTTATTCATAAATGATCCCTTTTAGGATGCATTATCTTTTAAATAAATAAACTAAATTGACTTCAAGACTATTTATAAATAGCCCACTAAAATATGATTGAACACATTCCTTCATTTTATTAAAGGTGTAGCTATATACTAGAGAATATGCTCAACTACTGCCTCCAAATTCCAACACTGTCATTCTAATTTGCAAATAGAAATTATTTAAATTCCAACTTTAGTACATGAGATTAGCTGCCTGCCCTATGTTGTCAACTGTTTCCAAAAGTATTAACAGATTAAGAGACTGTCTTGAACGTCTCAAACGTTTGAGGAATTCAAGGGTTTTTTCTATGTTTTAGGTTAAAGCTGAGCCTATATATGGAGATTTTGAGATAAACTGAACACTTTTAGAAGACCTTCACAAAGAGTATTTCAATTCTAAAATCTATTACAGATTTATAGAAAGTCCAAGAGAACATTTGGAATATTTTCATAATGCAGTGAAGAATTCATCTTTGGCATTTCTCCATTCATTCTAAAACATTTCAACAAACATTTTATACATTTATATCTACCTATTGACATTTTCTGTACACAAAAGTATTTGACTGAAATTTGAGTTTTAACAGCAATTTCATTGCTAATAATTTTTTTTAAGATATGAAAAGTATTAGTAACATTCAGTTTTTTACTATGAGAAGCTGAAATATTTTGATGTTGTTGAAATGAATTTGCTCGGTTTCCTTCTTCGATGACTGGCAATTCAACATCCTATCAAATTCAGCAATGGATAAAGCAGACATACTTTACATTAAAAAAACAAAAATTGTGACAAGGACATAATTTTTGAATATGAAGCATTCCTCTATTAAGGAAAATATGTGTGTGTGTGTGTGTGTGTATGTGTGTATATATATATCCATATATCTTCAAATAAAATGGGTATGACAGAAATCAAACTGTTATATTTTCTTTCTTGGTATCTGTGGTTTTTCTTAAAGGAAACAAACAACAAAAACCAACAACTCTGCTACAAATGCCGATTTGTAGAAACGTTGCCACAATGGCTTCCACATTAGATTTCCACGTTACTTCCAGTATTCACAAATTTTTTGCTCTCATCATAACCAACCTAATGTTTGAAAATAGTCCAAGTGTAATTATTTAAAAATAATAATAGAAAACAATAACACAGCTTTTATAATTGAACATATTTTCCTCATTCAAAACTAAATATGAGGAAAAATCTCAGTAAAACGGAACCAAAACCATTTAGTAGCTCAATGACATGCTATATTCCCCAGGGCTTACTGAAAATATAAACAAAGAAACCAAAATGTAAAACAAATACAGTAGGTAATTGATGCTATTTGCCAATGTTTGCAAAGGTCTTGGGTAACAAAAATGAGATAGTAATTATGGCTCTGACATTAACACATTCTTCAAATGCAATTACCAATTTTATTCTCTAACCAAACAGAATAATGGAAATCCAAGCAGAGAATGATGTATAGGACATAAAGGAATTGGAATATAAATTGGGTATTTCTACTATATGGTGCTGAAAAACTTGAATGCCTTTAGAAATAAAATAAATTCATCTCTTAAATGCATAAAACTCCTGGAGAATATAGATTACAAGAATATGACACTTAACACGATGCTGAATTTGTGAATGTAAATGTTATATAATATGGCAGTTACTATTATGTATGCAGCTTATGCTAATAATACTGCTATCTTCCAACCACTGTAAATACCTGACAAGATCCTTCAAGTATAGTTCAAATTATTAGTTACATGTGATAATACAAGTAATTACCAGCTCCTGCTAATACAATTTAGTAAGAACTGGAAATCTCATAATTGGCACTATTTAATGTTTCTAGAATATAATGTTAAGTGCATATGGTTATCAATCTCCAGAATTCAGAAAATATAGTTACTCCATATTCTTATAAGAGAGCTGTACCTCAATTTTATCATTTTAGAGTATTTGTTAGAATAGGATCTCTCCAAAATCAAATAGGATCAATTTGGACACGTCTAATCCTAAGACAAAACGCCATGTAAAATTTTCCTGTATCTAAATGTTGCCCTCTAGGTAAATCTGTGATATTTTAGAAAGAGACTTTCTTTTGTGGAAAAAGTAATCTGATAAACGGGAAGAGATCACCAGACAAGATCACAAATAACCATTATTTCTACAGAATTCAGTTGAAGTTGGTTTTTTGTAAATGCTTATTGGGAATTTCTAAAGCACTGACTTGGAGAGGCCAAGAGCCTCCATCAATCCCTGCTTGGATGGCCACTCCCGTTACCACTGCTAGGTCAGGGTCTACAGATGTGTTGGGATCTTTTCCAAAGAACTCTTGAATGACTTGACGGATCCGAGGAATACGAGTGGAGCCCCCAACTAAAACCACCTCATCAATCTCAGTCTTTTCCAGGTGGCCTTCCTTCAATACTTGCTGAATGGGTACGAGTATTTTCTGAAACAGGTCTTCATTCAGGGTATCAAAGAGTTTACGTGATATTTCCGTTTCAAATAAAACCTGACTTTCTCCACTTTTCTTATCAGAAAGGCCGTGTCCAAACCCACTGTTCACATGATGGTCATCTGCTGAGGAAAGTTTGTCTTTTGGCAGTTCAGTGTCACTACTGTGAGGTTCCTTCCTGTCTTGTTCCTCCACCGTTAGTATTACTGACAACTGAGCAGCTTGATGAAGAGTCAGATTTAATTTGACCATTTCCACAGCTTGTCTCAATCTGTGGATCTCCTCTTTCCTAGAGGGCACAAAGCCATATGTTTGATAGATCTGTTTATATAAGTACTGAAGCAATCTCTGATTGAAGTCCTGTCCTCCAAGTTTATTGTTTCCTGAGTGAAAAATAAAAAAGTTTAATAGAGTTACGCACATAGGTGTGTGTGTATACATGCATATTATGTATATGTAAAAATTATATTCTGAGAATAACAAATCCCTGTTTCATTTATCATGACAATTTTATTCATACAAAGACTGGTTAAAAAGAACTGTGTTCCTGGGCATGGTGGCTCACACCTGTAATCCTAGAACTTTGGAAGGCTGAGGTGGGAGGATTGCTTGAGACCAGGAGTTAGAGACCAGACTGGGCAACATGGCAAGACCCTGTCTCTACAAAATAAATCAATAAATAAAAATTTAAAAAATTTAAAAAAATAATAACTGGGTTAAAGCTATCTTAACCCAACTAAGTACTATTTAAAAACTAGTGCACATCAGGGTCAAAATTTTAAATTATGTAAAAGGAAGTATCTCTTCATAACATCAAATAATTTTTTAGTAAATAGAGATTAAGAATACAGATTGGCTTATAAGTAGCTATTTAAAAACACTGAATGTCATTCTCAACAGAAGAAAGTGCTTCTTATAATGAAAAAGTAGGTATTTAATCTCTTTTTTCCCTTTCATTTTTTCTTGCCTGATTAGTAGGACCTGAAAAGGTCTTTCTACTTTTCTACCTGAAAACTAGATAAATAATTTAAAAAGAAAAGAGTAATGTAATATAATTTCCTGGTATTTAACTTGATTCGAAGAAGAGAAAAAACAATGCAGAGGTTAGAATACCTATAACTTACAACTCAACTCATCAAACAGGTTGAATCCCTTAAGCTACATTCAACAAAACGAAAACCTTTAAAGAAAGGGTTTAGAATGCAAAATCCTACCATTTCCTAGGGAAAAATACAATTCGATTTTCTAAAGACATCTACTCTATAAAACATATTAAATGAAATATACTGATCACCCTTCATTTAAAATAAATTTTTCTGCCCTCTGTTTCCTGTCTTCACCATCACCATGAAAAGTCCTACTGCTCCATGAGCCGTTAACGGGGTAATGGGCAATGTATTTATTTGACTTATAGGATGCCCAGTCATTTTTTGAGATTTAACTTTTGGCAGTAAATATATACAAATGGTGGTAGAAAATTACATATACAGAAAACTATCAAAATAAAGTCAAAGAATTCCGGGGGAAAAGGAGGATGCACTACACATTGGATATGTTAAAGAAAGCACTGCCCAAACCTCTTCAACTCTCCCTGCATTTTTCTGTATTTTTTTTTTTTTTTTTTTTTGGTAGAGAAGGGGTTTCACCATGTTAGCCAGGATGGTCTCGATCTCCTGACCTCGTGATCCGCCCGCCTCGGCCTCCCAAAGTGCTGGGATTACAGGCGTGAGCCACGGTGCCCAGCCTCTCCCTGCATTTTTCTTACCAGACATTGCTCGGGTTAGAAACATCCCTCCTTGTTTATTCAGTAAAGACACATCTAGAGTTCCTCCGCCCAAGTCGATCACCAACACGTGGAAGACGTCAGCCTTGTGGAGGCCGTAAGCCATAGCTGCCGCTGTGGGTTCGTTTATTACCCTCAAAATCTTCAGTCCTGTAAGATTGGTTGAAGGGAAGAAAAACTCAGGAGAGGATGCGATAAAGTAATCTCTTCCCACTCACAGCATGTGTGTGTCTTCTGTGACATGAACGCCACCACTGAGTAATAATGAGAGCAGTCACAAACCCAACAGAAGCATGAAATGGGAACAGTACGCACAGGCTCTTCTAAATGGTATCTTTAAAATGCTTCTGAAAGATTACAATATAAAGAAATAAAAGTCAAGGTTCAGTTGACTAAGTCATTGTACTCTTTATCTCCCAGCCTTTTCTAACATTCCTATTCTACATTGGAATATATGAGCAATAAAAATTAATCATTATGCCGAGGCAGGCGGATCACGAGGTCAGGAGATCCAGAGACCATCCTGGCTAACACGGTGAAACCCCGTCTCTACTAAAAATACAAAAAACTAGCCGGGCATGGTGGCGGCACCTGTAGTCCCAGCTACTCGGGAGGCTGAGGCGGGAGAATAGCGGGAACCCGGGAGGCGGAGCTTGCAGTGAGCCGAGATTGCGCCACTGCACTCCAGCCTGGGCGACAGGGCGAGACTCCGCCTCACACACAAAAAAAATAATAAATAAATAAAAAAAATTAATCATTGTATACTGTCACTTAAGTGCTATGGAAATTAAAGAGGCTTATGTTGAGCAGGTAAAAGATCAGGTTTCTTTGAATGAAATTCCTGCTTTAAACTACATGCCACACTTATGAGTGGTATGGAAAGTAATATGGCATTATGTATCAGGAGCCATCACAACATTCAAACTCTAAAGAATTACTCCAAAGATCACAACACCCTTCCCTTCAGCTCTCTGATTTTACCACTTATTCTACTCTGGCCACACTGACCAGCTTCCTATGCTCTATATACCAGCAAATTCCCAGCTTATGGCTGTTGCAGTGGCCATCTCTTCTTCCTACAACACACTTTCTCCATGTGTCTGCATGGTTAACGATTTTGCTTTCTTCAAATGTGCTTAAATGTTACTTTCTCAATGAGGTTTGCCTGATCACTCTATTTAAATTCTACAAGTCGTCCATCCCCTGACCACCAAAAGCAATCTCGACCCATTAGCCTGCTCTTTTCTTCACAGTAGGTTACTTTCTGATATACATTGTATCAGTGGCTCTCAACAACGCAGGATTTTACCTCCAGAAGAAATCTGGCAACATACGGAGACATTTTTCATTGTCATCACTTGGTGGAGGAGGGTGCTGGTGAATAGAGGCTAGGGATGCTGTTAAATATTTTGTAGTTCACAGGACAATCCTCCACAATAAAGAATTATCTGGCCCAAAATATCAGTAATGTAGAGGCTGAAAACATTATTAAATTTACCTTTTATGCTCATTCTGTGTTTCCCTTTGGTAGAATATAAGTTCCATGAGAACAAAGATTTCTTTTTTTAGCAAGGCCCTCAATATTGGTTCAATGGCATTAAATGTTAAATCATTAAATGATCTACCTCAGATTTTATTTTAAAAATTATATTCACCTTAACATTAATGGAATTTAGAAGAAAGAATTCCTCACTGCTAACATATGTCCATTTTCTCTTTGAGCCTTTGTCCTGTAGCTATCTGATTGGTTATTACATACACATTTTATATTGTGCTGTAGAGCTTTCAAAATTATAAACCTGTATAAAAATCTATCTACTTTACCTACTGTGATGGTTAATATCATCATCTTGATTGGACTGATGGATGCAAAGTATTGTTCCTGGGTGTGTCTGTGAGGGTACTGCCAAAGGAGATTAATATTTGAGTCAGTGGACTGGGAGAGGCAGGCCCACCCTCAATCTGGGTGGGCACCATCTAATCAGCTGCCAGAGCATGCCTAGAATAAAAGCAGGCAGAAGAACGTGGGAGGATTAGACTGCCTGAGTCTTCCGGCCTCCATCTTTCTCCCGTGCTGGATGCTTCCTGCCCTTGAACATCGGACTCTAAGTTCTTTAGCTTCTGGACTGTTGGACCTACACCAGTGGTTTGCCAGGGGCTCTCGGGCCTTGGGCCACAGACTAAAAGCTGCACTGTTGGCTTCCCTACTTTTGAGGTTTTGGGACTCAGGCTGGCTTCCTTGCTCCTCAGCTTGCAGCCAGCCTACTGTGGGACTTCACCCTGTGATAGTGTGAGTCAATACACCTTAATAAAATCCCTTTCATATACACATATATACTATTAGTCCTGTCCCTCTAGAGAACCCTAATACACCTACCATATAGTTTGTTTATTTTGACTATCGTGTGGTTTGGGAGGTGGTAAATCTTACTACAGAAGGTTTTCAACCCAACACAATTTTGAGAAAAATGCATCTCAGTCAAGGTACTGTTACCTGCAAGGTTAGCAGCTTCAATTGTTGAATTTCTCTGTTTTAGATCAAATTCTGCTGGTACAGAAATGACAGCATTGGCAACTGGCATTCCAAGATAGGCCTCTGCCATTTCCTTTAACTTCAACAATAGTCGAGAGCCAACATATTCTGGGGACACCGTGATGGTCTCATTACTTGTCACAGAAAACTCAACCATTCCATTTTTGTTTAAAACCTGTGAATAGGATTTGCAAATAAGTAAATAAAAGAGTAAAAGTATATATACATATATATGTATATATATATACAAACAGACATACATATATACATAAATGCTAGACTTCCTGAGAACTTACCTTTATCTTTACAAAATAAAAAAAATGCATTTGTAATCTATCCAGTACATTCACCAACATTAGAACTTGTTAAATGTTATACATTCAAATTTATACTATGAATACATATTAGTTTTACTTTTTTTTTTTGAGATGGAGTCTTGCTCTGTTGCCCAGGCTGGAGTGTGGTGGCATGATCTTGGCTGACCACAGCCTCCGCCTCCCGGGTTCAAGCAATTCTCCTGCCTCAGCCTCCCGAGTGGCTGGGGCTACAGGTGCGCGCCACCATGCCTGGCTAATTTTTGTATTTTTAGTAGAGATGGGGTTTCACTATGTTGGCCAGGTTGGTCTTGAACTCCTGACCTTGTGATCCGCCTGCCTGAGCCTCCCAAAGTGCTGGGATTACAGGTGAAAGCCACTGCGCTTGGCCCACAATAGCTTTTAATAACAGCAGAATAAAATTCATCACCAAGCACCTGACTAGAACACAAAAGATTCTCAGTATATGTTTTCTGAATAAAGAAAAAATAAATGATGAAATGTAAGAAATGAAGGTTGCTCATTCAAGTATGTAACTCAGAATCTTCTCCCTTTTTTCCCCAAATTTCTTGTTTCTAAGAGTAATGGATAGCTGAAATAATTTTCTAGTACATATTAACAAGAATAATTTTAGTATATCATTATGTACTTATCTAAGAATCAAATCTCATTTACATTCTTGTTTCCCATGAAAACATGTATTGTGCATTAGCTCATTATCCCCGATAATGTGGGTATACATTTAAAAAACTATTTTAACTCTAAACAATACTATCCTAGTTTTACCGAGGTTGTATTAATATAAATACAAAAGATAACTAATCTACGAAATTACAAGAATGTTTTCTCACTTTAGGTCTCATGGTTAGGTTTCCATCATGAAAAACTGACCTTCCAAAAAGTACTTCACTAGTCTGGGGAAAACATAAAAAAAGCTATATGGACAATATTAAACTACGAAACAAACATACCAGAACCATCAGTGCCCAGATGAAACAAAAATAATAACAAAAAATCAGGTCACTTAGAAACTTTAAATAGTTTTGAGGTCAATAAGTAATGTACCCAAAGCTGTAATTCAGAGGACATACACAGCTTTAGACGACTTTTTCATTAAAGATTGTAAGTCAATAAAGAATCCCAAAAAAGAAGTCAAAAAACAACAAAGTAATAAACCTAAGAAATGCAGGGAGCAATTTTTTTTTCTTTGAAAACGAATGGAAAATTTGAAAATTTTTATGAATAGGTTTATTCAATAAGCAACACCGATACAACTATTTTGAAACTAATTCATGGCCGGCATGGTAAAATCCCGTCTCTACTAAAAATACAAAAGTTAGCCAGGCGTGGTGGTGCACGCCTGTAATCCCAGCTCGGGAGGCTGAGGGAGGAGAATCACTTGAACCTGGGAGGCAGAGGTTGCAGTGAGCCAAGATCATGCCATTGCATTCCAGCCTGAGAGACGGAATAAGACTCCGTCTCAAAAACAAACAAACAAACAAAAAACTAATTTATTTAGAATTTCACTTCATAACTTCCAAGAAAAACTTCACATGGAAAAAAACTTTAAATGTTTAAAAGAAAAAAACAAAAGCAGCAAAATCCAAACCAACAAACACTCACATAAAAGTATTAAGAGGAAAAAAAAAAAGTTCCAGTGGATAGGATGGGATAGGCTACAGTAAACATGGTAAAAGTCTAAAATCAAAAATTTAAACTTTGACATCCAGCTCAAAAACATCAGTGGAAAAAAAAGGTAAGGAAAAGATAACAAAAACATATGATGAAGGTCTTTTATAGTCACTAAGGAAAAGAAAAACACACCAAAACAAAAAAGCAAAAGAACAAAAAATGGACCACAAAATTAAAATATCAATAAAATTCTAAAAATTCTGATCTCACGAAAAAAACAAAAGAAATGAAAATTAATACAGGATACTATTTTTCACTTATCTGACTATTAAAGATTAAAAAAAAATAACTAGTGAAGATACAGTCACTCTAAAAAATTACGGTTAAAAGCATATAACCTTTCTGGTGAGCAAACCGGCAATATAAATCAAATGCCTTAAAAACATGCACACATTTGACCTATCAATTCAACTTCTAGTATTCAAGTTAGGAAACTTTCAGAGAAGTGTACAAAGATAAGTGTGTAAGGATATTACCTGAATCTCCAACCTTAGTGAAAAACCACAAAAAGGTACACTGACAGAGACTAGTCTAATTAATAATGGAATAGTCATTCCACAAAATCATTAAAGATAATGATGTGAACCTATTAATTATCCATGACATATTAAATAGCATAAAATGGCACACCTGGTATGTTCTCTTTATATGTATACAAATATGTACACATACACACACAGAATATCTACGGTACACAGGGCTTCATCAACCTTCCTGCTACCTTGAAAGAGCTAAGCAAGACATGCTGAGGATGGGAGAGCAAGAAAATGGCAAGGCCTTAAGTACCTGTTAGCATTATGGAGTCAGTGATTAGCTCATCCTAGAGCTGCTGTGGAATTTCTTGTTATGTGAGATAACAGAACTGTCATGTATTAATAGATTCAGCTAGATGAGATAGAATGTTTTGTGACATGAAATCAAAGCATTAACTAAAAGGGTACACTAAAATTAATACAGACTTTAGATTAATCACTTACCTTAAATGGGTATCTGCCAATTTCAGCCTCCAGCTCTTCTGGGGTGAAAATCTTGCCTATGAATCTTTTGGCATCATATATTGTGTTTTGAGGATTTGAATCTGCCAGCTCTACGCTTTCATATCCCACATATACATCATTGTCAGTGAAAGACACCATGCTGGGTATGCTGATATGCCCATTTTCATCTGGAATCACCTTTACTTTTCCTGTGCCAGGAAAAAACACCCCAACGGAACAATAGGTGGTGCCAAGATCAATACCAATCACTTTAGGAGTAGGCAATGGTAAATACTG
Organism: Macaca nemestrina; assembly: GCF_043159975.1. Taxonomy (NCBI): domain Eukaryota; kingdom Metazoa; phylum Chordata; class Mammalia; order Primates; family Cercopithecidae; genus Macaca; species Macaca nemestrina. Next base: position 157,095,803 of record NC_092128.1, read on the forward strand.
TTGTGCCAAATAGCCAGCCAACAGGAGGGTCAAAACAGCCGATCCTGAAATACAGGAAAATTAAAAGATGTATTTTTTCAAACTAGTACAATGTACTAAATTACTGTAGCAAAGTCCCTCGTCGAAACAAGGCTAAAAAAAGACAAACTCCAAAAATTTTTATAGGACTATTGATAACACTCCTCTCAGACAGCAAGTTTTTCAAAATGTAAACTGGTTATAATAAAATTTAAAATGAAGTAACAACACAAACAACAACAAAAAACCCTATAACTGTATGTTTGTGTCATTCTCTAATAAATGTAATAAATGTAAAAACATTTCAATAATATTTGTGCAGATGCTGACAAGAAACATTCATCTGGAACAAAAGCCAGATATAATCTAATATTCTTGATGAATTGATATTTAGATTTTACAGTTTTATAAAAAGCTTTGACTATCATTTTTTTAAAAGCTCCATTATTAAAATCCTCACAACAAAAACTTTATTATTGTAAGGCTAAAATTCTATCTTCGTATCTCACCTCCTTTTCCCTTTCAAAAGGATGAAATGGATAAATCGGATAAAATGATTTTGAAAGTTCCTTAGATATGAAACTGTCACTTCATAACAGAATATAGTTAACTTTTTAAGTATTTAAGTATGAACTAGGGACATCCTCCTTGCAGTGGTAATATTTACAGGAGAAGCAGCATAAAAGTGGGCAACCCTGATGGCAATATCTATGAAAGCTTCCTGAAGACAAGTTTTGTTCACTGTTGTATCCCCCAGACCCGGAATAGCAGATGCCCAACAAATACTAATTAAAAAAAAAAGAAGAAGAAAAGAGTAGGAACAAATGCCACGCAGATTGTAAACATAAGTGAAGAAGGATGCCCCTTTGGTTTTTAGTTAATCTCGTATTTGGTATCAGGAGGCTATGTTATACACCTCTGTCCACTCATATTACATATGACCCAAAATGTCAATTGTCAGGCTTCTGTATTACTAATTGTTAGCTCATCCTCATCAACACACAACTCAAAGAAATAAAACCAAGTGCAAATCCTCCTTTCCCCTTCCAGCTACAGGCAACATTTTAGAAGCATTTCATCACCTTGGAGACGCGGGGTGGGTGTTTGTGTGGGTGGGGGACAGGTAATTCCAAACCCGATTTGATGGAAAAAGCATCGATCGAGCTATACATCAGAGTCCTGAATCCCTCCAAATTCAGCATCCGTGAGCCAACAGATCCGGATGTAGCTCCTCCCCCTTCCTCCACAAAGGGGTCCTGGAGGTGCACGTTCTCGCAGCCTTCCATAGCTTGCCCCAATTCAACAGGCAATTCAAAAACCTAGGTGCTGTTGAAAGGAACGCCTCCTTAAGCCTGATGTCCCTGGGATGGACACAGCTGGTCGCCGTCTACCCTACCTTGGCCTGCAGGGGCCGGGGCCCTCCTAGAGACGTCCCCGCCCCCATCCACTCCGAACAGCCAAAAACCGCCTCTAAGTCACCTTTCTGACTCCCCTTCCGCTGCTCCAGCTGGATCCAGGAGGTGAGTCAACCACCCCTGCCCACGCTGGCATCCTCGGATCGCCTCTACGCCCGCAAGAGCAACAAGGACCCCCGGGAACCCACCTAAGATCGTCATCTCTCTGGCCATCACAGTCCCGCCGAACAGGCTTGTGATGACTGTACCAGACGTGAGGCACCGCCCCCACTCCGCCCGGCAGTCCCGCAGCCCCCTGGGAAATGTAGTCCTCTTGCTCTGAGGCGATCGGAGAAGCTATCACTCTGACGAAAGCAAAGACTTCATCTACCGTGAGGGCGCGGGGCAAAGAGCCTCCATTCAACCGCTGCCAGTGACGACTGAGTCCCCCTCCCACGCAACGGCCGGCAGGACCAGTCAGGCTGAGCGGGAGGAGCGCCGTGGCGGGAGACTGGCGTTTATAATTAAACCTGTTGTCCCGCGGCGCTATCTCTTTAGCCCCGCCCCGCGCTTTGCATTCTGGGAAGCGTAGTTCCAGCTTTTCTCTCTCCGCGGGAGGGAATGAAATGGAGGGTGAGAACCGTTAGTTATTGCTTTCTTTGGTCGCGCACCTAATCAGGTCCAGGATTCGAGTTTGTGTTCTTTCGTTTTAATTCCTTTGAAAGCGCGTTCGTTTGCCTGAGATCTAGCTTCTAGATGGCGTTCCCATAGCCTCCCGGAGCCCCAGCCATCCTCCGTAGAAGGGTCCCTGCCGCAGTGCGGGGCCTGAGGGAAGTCGGCTCTGGCGTCCGTGCTCGCAGCCCTGGGAACAGCCCTGAAACTCCAGTGACCCTCAGACCTCAGCCCCTTTGTTTTGGGATAAATGAATTCAAGCATTCTTCAGTCAATTCGATTTATCCAAGGGATCAGGGACACATTTTCTCTATTGCTAACACTGAAGTGGGCCATTAAAAACAAAAACAAAAAACGAAATTAAAAAGAAAACCCTTAGCTCTCTCTTCAAGTAAGTCTTAAGTGGCCAAAATTGACCTTATGGACAAGTCCTGTAACGTGACAGCCATTTTAGGACGCTTGTGACATGCTGTTCAGGTTATAGTCTGAAGTAGGATTTTTCTTGCATCTTGGTCACTGTGGGTCGCACTGAATGGCTCCTCTGAGAGTGGTTTTGTCATTTTTGCTGTTAGAGTTCACGATAACTAAGATCCTGGAGAATTGAATCCATTTCCTCAGCTTAGATATAAATCAAACCATCCCTGTTGACAACACGTCAGCCTGCTGTGGGAATACATCGCTGTTTATTTCTATCTGACTTATCAATGTGAATTTTGATTATGGAAGCTGAATTCTGGTTGATAGGGATCCATTGCAATGTTCTCTCTACTTTTGTGCATTTTTAAGTGTTTCATAATGCAAACTATAAAAAGTGTGTATCTACAATGAGTGCTGTTCAGTAAGATTCTTGTGAGGAGTGAAGAATTCAAGCACTTAGTTCTTAAGTATTACTTGTAATGGGCAATGGGCTGGAGGTGTTCCAGGCAGAGGGAACTGAGTTACCAAGAGCATAGAAGCAAGAGATCATCTATTCCATAGATTAGAAAGTGGTGGATCATAAAGCATGAGGTAGAATTCTGAGAGACAGAACTAGAGACTTAAACCAGATGAAGATTAGCCGTCTGTGGCAAGCACTGGTCATTGGGATTCTCCCTGCCACCCACTCCTTTCTCCTTGCTAACAAGATCCTGATTTGTTCAAGAAGCAGATAAAGATTATGTGATCTCAGAGTAGAAGGCCTTTAGAATTAAGATTGAACTAAATAGGTTGTATTCATTTTCTATTTCTGCCTTAACAAATTACCACAAATTTCGTGTCTTAAACCAACACAAATCTATTATTTTTGCAATTCGGTATATCAGAAATTTGGTATGCGTCTCACTTAACTAAAAGCAAGTTGTTAGCAAAGCTGCCTTCCTTTCTGGATGTTCTAGGGGAGAATCAAGTTTCCTGCTAATTTAGGTTATTGGCAGATTTCATTTTCTTGCAGTTGTAGGGTTCAGGTCTTCATTTTCTTGCTGGCTGTAACCTGAGAGCTCTTTCCAGTTTCTGAGGCCATACGCATTTCTTAGCTCAGAGACCCTCTTTCTCCATCTTCAAAGCCAGCAACAGTGAGTCAGATCCTTCCCAGAAGACAGCTTTTTGCATCGCTCTTTCAAATTTTAGATGTCATGTGTTTACATTGGACCTATCTGGACAATTCAACGTAATCTTCATTTCAAACCCGGTAAACTTATCATATCTGCAAAGTTCCTCTTGCTGTGTAAGGTAACTACACAGTTAGAATTCACAAGTTCTAAGAATTTGAGGAAGCTTTTATTCTGCCTACTAAAATGGTTCTGTGGCTCCTCAAATTCACATCTGTCCACATACAAAATGCAACATCTGCCAAAGTTCCATCCCATTATAGCATGAACTCAAAGTCCAAAAAGTTCATCTATACTTCATTAATTCAAAAGTTTCACATCTCATTATCTAAATCAACTACATCGTGTAGTAACTAATACCACTTATCCCTTCTTGTTTGTTTACAATCAGGGGAACAATGAAATACTTAGATAAGAATGTTAGTGAGACTATTCCAGTGATGTTATAAAGAACAGAAAAGCCAAGGCATTGGGGTTGGGAAATAATCGTTGTTATCATTCTCCAATGGTGACCAATTAATTTGTTGTTTTTACAGTTATTGCTTGGTGTTTTATGTTACAATCCATTGCAATTATTATCCTTCTTGATACTTAGATTGTTTTAATTTTGGCCGATGGCAGCCTCTTCAAAATTCACTCATGAATGCTTTTGACACAATCACTTTACTTACTGCCTTGCTACCTGCTGTAAAAAGATATCTAACATCCTCTTATTTGTTTTTTGTTTGTTTGTTTTATTTCATACTTATAATTAACTGTATGTCTATGGAACCCTACTTTCTTTTATTAAGAAAGTGTGGTATCTGGAGACCATAATTTGTATGCTAGGTGGTTATTATTTTAAGGGTGCCAGTTCTTTTTATATCTTTGAATTCAGTGAAATATCAAATAAAATGCCAGCAGAATATTTTATGACTTGATAAAATGACAATAAAATTTATTTGAAATATTTAAGATAAGAATTTAATGGGTATATAGTCCTTCCACATGTTAAGTGACAAAACTACAAACAATACTACAGAGGAAACAGAAAATGGACTTTAGGCTTAGCAGCACATGCTTGTAGTCCCAGCTACTCGGGAGGCAAAGGTGGAAGGAACACCTGTGCCCAGGATTTTGAATCCAGCCTAGGCAGCACAGTGAGACCCTGTTGCAAAAAACTAAATAAAAGAAATAAAAATAAAACGGACCAAAGAAGAAAGTGGCAATCTCTTCAAAATAAATGAAAGGTGTATTATTCAACAAATGTAACAGGGCAATTGGCTATTTATAACTTTGAATGTAAAAAGGGGTGTTATACCTTAACATCAGGGGTAGGAGAAGTCTTTGAAATTAAGACATAAAACCTAGACACAAATAAGGCAAAACTAACCTGAACAGATAAATTGGATTATGTAGAATTTAAGATTATCTAGCAGGCAGAATTACCTATTTGAATTTATATGAAGTCAAAAGACAAATGACAAACTGAAGAATTACTAAACATACATGATGTACAAGAGATTTAATTCCTTACTTTATGGAGAATTCCTTCAGAGTATAAAGATGTACAACTCAATTGAAAAATAAGAAAGGACGTAAATGGACAGTAGAAAATAAAATAAAAGTAACCAACAAACATGAAAATAAATTCTACCTTAGTCACATTTAAATAAACATAAATCAGAATAATACCATGTCATTTCTACCTATCTGTAATCAATTGAATTGTGGTCGGCCTCCAAAAAAGATATACTGGAGTGCTAAACCCCTGTACCTCAGAATATGACCTTATGTGGAAATAAAGTTGTTGGACATATAATCAGATAATATGAGGTCACACAGGAATAGAGTAGTCTCTTAATCCAATGTTACTGGTATCCTTCTAAGAAAAGGGCCATATAAAGGCACAGAAACACAAGGAGAATGCTATGTGATGACCAAGGCTGTGATTAGAGTTATGTAGCTACAAGCCAATGAATGTCAAAGTTTGTCTACAAACCAGCAGAGCTACGAAGAGACAATAAAGGATTCTCCTGCATGTTTTAGAGGGAACATGCCCAACTCATATTTTGATTTTGGACTTCTAATCTCCAAAACTATGAGACAATAACATTTTATTATTTTAAAGTCATGCAGTTTGTGTTAATTTGTTATGGCAACCCTAGGAAACTATATACTATCTTACTGGAAAATATTTAAATAATGATAAGCAGTGCTAGTGAATGTGCCTGTTGCTCATGATAGGCCTGTTTGTGGAGTACATTTTGAAAGGGTAATATTGATTAAAATGCAGGGCACATAGACTTGCATTTATAGCCATGATTATAATGAATGGAATTATCCTTGCTCCACAGAGAAAGAGATGGAAAACAGCACAAAATTAGATGAAATAATAGTTTCAGACTTTGGAAAATAGGCAGAGAAACACTGTGATCCCTGAGAAAAAAAGAGATAAACCCCGTAAAATGTATAGTCATCCTGTATTTTTATTGAGAAAAACACTTGCAAGACCACAGTGTAGAGGAGAGTCCCAAGTAGAGTATATGGCCTTGCCTTGTAGAGAAGACACATATCAGAGTTCAGGAGTTTTGGAAGGAGGCTGAGGTTGCAGCAAAGGGCTCTGAAGAGGTAAGCGCTATGCAGAACACCAGAAATCCTCAAGATATTGGGATACCTTTACTTCACACCGTACACAAAAATTAACTTGAAATTAGTCGTAGATCTAAATGTAAGACCTCAAAGCTCAAACTACAAATTTGTGGGGAAAAAGCATGGGAGAAGATATTTGTGATCTTCTTGTAGGTAAAGATTCCCTACATGTGAAACAGAAAGCATGAATCATAAAAAAGTTGATAAATAGGATGTCATTAACATTAAAAATCTCTATTCTTACACACCATCAAAAAATGAAAAGTCAACTCATGAACTGAGAAAATATAGTATATATATCTAACAAAAGACTTGTATCTAGAGTTTATGAGTAATTCTTACAACTAAATAACAATATAACAGAAAATACCTAGTTAAAATTTGGTCATAAGATTGTAATAAACATTTCATAAAGGAAAATATACTAATAGCCAATAAACACATGGTAAGATATTTAACATTGGGGACAAACAAAATCACTACACGTCCACTACAATGGCTAAAACTTAAAGATTGATTCACTAAGTGTTGACATAGATATGGAACAACTGGAATTCTCCTACATCACCAGCAATGATATAAAATGGTACCTTAACTTTGCAAAAACAGTTTGACAGTTTGTTATGTTGTAAAACATATCCTTACCATATGACTCAGCAATTTCACTTAGTATTTAACCAAGAAAAATAAAACCATATCAAAAAAATTGTGCAAGGATGTATGTAGCAGTTTTTCTTGCAGTAGCCCCAAACTAGAAACAATCATAGATCCATTAACAGTTGAGTGGATAAATAGTTTTACTATACAATTGTGTATAAGAAGTATTAAAATATGTCCACACAGTGACTTATACATCAGTGATTTGGGCATCTCTGTTCACAATGGCCTCCAAACAGAAGCAATACAAATTCAGCAGGTAAATGGAGATGCAAATTATGGTATATCCATATAACAGAATATTACTCAGCAATAGAAATAAATTGTTCATAAATACAATAACAGTATGATGAGCTAAGCAAAAGAACTCAGGCACAGAAGAATTTCTACTCTGTGATTAAATGTATAGGAAAGTCTAGAAAAGAAATACCTAATACACAGTGAAAGAAAGCAGGGCAGTGATAGCTGAGATGCAGGGAGGTGATTGACTGGGAAGGGGCACAAGGGAAGTTTTTACAATGATGCAAATGTTCTACATCTTAACTGTGGTAGTGGTTACATGGATATAGATCTATATCTCTACATAGATATCTCCTTGTATGAATACTTATGTCTATAGATATATCTCTGTCAAACTCATTAGATTGTACAGTTTAAATGGCTGAATTTTATTTTATGTAAATTATACTTCAATAAAGTTATTTTGAAAAACATAATTTTCTATACCTGAGAACTGTGAAGAAGAACACAGAAATTCTAAGTATTCTACTGCTAGGAACTTATAGATATTCTATGAAAGCACACATCTTAATTGCTCAGGGCAGGACTCTTTCCCAAAAAATAATTGGAAATTACCTAATCAACCATTTATGGCTCTGTCAAACAGTGGAGTTATAACAAAAAATGAAATTGATTTGTATTGTTGTATTTCTAACAAGTGTTTCTAAACCGTGTTGTTAAGTAAAATCAATCAAAGTTTAGAGCACATATTAATTGATTACACATTAATACTACTTTGAGTGGATAGCCTAAACAGTATGTGCTAATAGCATAAACATTTTATGTCCATTTTAATTTAATTTAACCTATTATTGTCTTTACTATATTTTCTTATTTCTATTATATTTTCATCTTTCAACCATTGGTTATTTAGAAGTGTGCTTCCCAATTTCCGAACATTTGGTGATTTTCTAATTACCTTTTTGTTTTGATTTCTAGTATAATTACACTGTGGCTGGACAACATATTCTGTATGATTTTAATCCTTTGAAATAGATTCACACTTGCTTTATTGTCTAGAATATACTATATATATTTTTGCCCTGTATTTGTTAATACTTAGTTCTTTTCTTTCCATTCCTTTTCTGTCTTCAAGTTGAATTTTTTCTGTCTCTATGTTCACTAATAATTTCTGTGCTGTGTCTAGTGAGCTATTAAACACATTCTAGAGTTTTTAATTCATGTATTTTATATTTTTCAGTTCTAGAGTGTTTCATTTGATTTTTATATTGATTCTAATTATATGTTAAAATTCTGTCTTTTCTTTCATTCTGCTCATCATTTATTGTCTTTTGTTTAAATTTATTCGTTAGTTATTTTAAAGCTTTTATCTGTTTAGTCCAATGATATCCATAGCTAGGGAGAAGAGGAAGTGTCTTTATATCATCTGATTTTTTTTCATTTTCTTTTGTTATGTTTTCCAGTTTATTCAGATGCTTCATTTCTATACATGTTAGAACCGTAGAGAGAGGTTGATGTTACTTTCCTCTCAAACAAGATTTTCCCTTTTCTCTTATGCAGATAGACTGAGGACGAATCATCTCAGTACAACTGGGAATTTAGCCACATAGGGGTTGGATTCCACCGCAAGTAAAAAGTTAGTCCTCCTCTAAAGTACAGACATGCCCTGTGTTAGTTGCAGACCCATCCTAGAGGGACTTTATCTCTTAAGCATTGCAAGAAACAGGAGTTCCTGCTCTGCTTTGCCCCACCTTAGCACTCATGTTTGGGGCTCCTTTAGATTCCACTGCCAGTGTCCACCCAAAGCTCTGAGGGTTTCTGTTTCTCCTAGAGGAGTTCTTTGCTTAAGTCAAGCTTAATCGTTACTATGTGCACAGATTTGGCAAATGCTGCCATGAAGAAAACTGTTGGTCTCATCTTTCACAAGAAATATTCCACCTCTGGAGAAAGTTCATTTAGTCCTCTTTGCATCCTCCCTACTTCGATGTCTTATGAACTTGACTTTGGGATGTATGCAGTTTTTTCTGTTTGTTGAAGCGGGAGTTATAACTTGTACCCTGCCTTCTTCATTCCACTCAGAGGTTAAAATAGACCAATATTTTAATGAGTTTATTACCTTTTATTGGTCCTGACTGTTACAAATACTGATAAAAAGGATTTTAAGATCACATTCATACTTTTGGGGAATGAGAGCCATAATTAATTAACAATATCTGCCATGAGATTGGATGCAAGAGTATGGCACTCATACTATCCCTACTTCCGTCTAATTACACTATTTGTTTCTATGTGCAAAAATCTTTGGTAGGTGGTGGATGTGCCCAAGACACAGGGAAGAAAAAGAAGTAAACAGGGAAGTACAATACAGACTGTGAATTGGGGCATCATGGGAGAAGGAGCTTTGTCGTTTTGTTCTTTGCTATATATTAACTTCCTACAACAGTGCTAAACACCTTGTGGATGCTTAAATATATTAACTGAATGCATAAATGAAAAGAGTAAATAAAGAGTGTATATGAAAGTATGTAGATAAAATTCTTCACTAAGCCTTAGGGATCCAGCTGCTTAAGGACTAAGACCATGTCTAGCTCCTTTTAGTATGTCCACAGCATGCCATGGAGATATATGTTTCTGATTATATATGATACATGGAAATTATATGTTGTTGAATGAGTGATTAAGTAAATGTGTATTAGGGCAGCTAATCGTAAATATTTCTGCTATTGCTAAAATGGCTGGATTTATCCGTTCATTCTGAGAGCTTACACTGATTGCTTATATTGTATCAAATACCATAACTGAGGGCAATGTTTACTCAAACGACTAGCACCATGTAAATTGATACAAACAATAAGACTATATCTTTAAAATATTTTCACTAAAAGCTGCATAAAGAGTGTATTCAACAACTTAATAGAATAATTTTACAATCTTTTCTCTTGCTTAATGGCCATTTGTGCCTTCTGATATGCTGCTAGTCATTCAAAGGTCACACTACCTTGAAGTTGAAGATCAAGACAAATGATTAGACTCATAAAAGACAAATCACTTCTTTCTGGACAGGTGATTATTAATAATTAATTAGCATGTAAACATGGATTATTTGAGTTTTCTGTAAGTTATAAAGTCCATGATTTGCTAAACAGTTTATGTAAATGGTGAATAAAACATAAAAGAAAAATAGTTACCATTTATTTAATTCCATAGCTTTCTTTCTGAAAACAGAGTTTGGAGGTGGGTTCATAACTTTCTACAAACAGAAAACTGAGATTTAGAGAGTTAGCTAGGAAAGAATTTAAAACTAGATCTGTCTTATTAAAAAAGCAACTATGTTCTTGTCTTAGTCAGCTTGGGCCTCCATAACGAAATACAATGGACTGTTGGCTTCAAAACCTGAAACTTACTTTCTCACAGTTTTCTTGACTGGTGGGTCAGAGATCAAGGTGCTGGCCAAACGTGTGTGTCTGTGTTTGTTTATTTATTTATTTATTTATTTATTTATTTATTTATTTATTTTTTGAGGATTCTCTTCCTGGCTCTCAAATGGCTGCTTTCCTTGTCATTCATTACTTGATATAGAGGGAGAGAGGGAGAGAGAGCAAAGTGTGTGTTTGTTTGTGTGTCTCTGTGTGTGTTTATGTTAGAGAGACAGAGAGAGATCTTACACTTTTTATAAGGTCACAGTCTTGTGGTATTAGTACCTCATTCTTATGACCTCATTTAACCTTAATTACCTCCTAGAGTCTTTATCTCCAGATACAGTGACATTTCACATCGAGGGTTTGGGCCTCAACATATAAATTCTGGGGGACACAATTAAGTCCATAGCAATTCTTAAGCACTATAATATACTCTTTTCAGTTTTAAATAAAGATGGAACTATTTAATATGTTATCTATCAGTTGCCTTCTGGGTGTGATTTACATTGTGACTTATATATAAAATACTAACTCCCTGAAAAACTCTCTGACACATAATATCTGTTCAATTAAGGAGTAAATCCATCCCTAAAAAAACAAGTTTATGGTAACGCAGATGCGTGTTCTTATATGATTTTCTTTACTTTCTTTTTGGTCTCTGAAGTATAAATTATGCACTATTTCCAATGCAAATGATACCCTTTAAGTTTTCTTTCTAGCAACTCTAGAATTTGGAGAATAAGCCTAAACTCAGCTTTGGTTTCCTAGACTTAATTATGTCTTAAATATGAGACTTCAGTAGTCTAATTCTCTTTGAATCTTCATTTTTCTTCAGTCCACCAAAACCATATTTAGCCTCAGCAAGACCTTTAGATTTTGGATGTGACTTTAGAATATATAAATAATACTATCCCAATGGCTAAAATTATTTTCAAAGCTGGACTAGTAAGGAATTGCAATGGATTATAGAATATGGAAATGTATCAGTTTTCAGATGGTTTTCTCTTTTCAACAAAGAAAGCTTTAATAAAAATGATATTTTTAAAGAATTTACTTAGTTTTTCTGAACACAATCCTATAGCTTTACATTTTTGCCTGATATGATGAAATTCAATAACATCACAAAAGAAAAGCTCTATACATGTTGGAGACAAAGGAAAGAAGAGAAATTATGTCAAGATGTTCACAGTCTTTTTGTCCTAATCAAATGATCTGATTCAAATGTTTTTACAGTAACGTATCTGACATTTTGGTAGTAGGTGTTGAAGTGCTTGGCTAAATTTAGAGCAAATTAAGTATACTATATACATCAATATTCTTTTGGTTCAAATTGGGAGGAAACCCACTAACTTGAAACAGAATAGGATCTGTTGCCTGGTAGAGCAGAAAGAATTCTGGGTGAGCTATTAGAAAGCAGTTCCAGGGCCAGTTCTGTGACATTGATTACATGAGTCTTACATGTAAACATTGATAACATGATACTGATAACATCTCTTTAGCAGATATGGCCTTGGATATTCCTTTCTTTCTTTGAAAATGTGATTTCATTCCTCCCTCCTTCCTTTCTCCCTCTTCCTTTTCCTGCCTTCCTTTCCTCCACAAATAGTTGTGGTACAACTACCATTTCCTAGGCACTGTGAATACAGTAAGGAACCAGAACGATAGGATTCCGGAGCTCAGGGAGCTTATAGCCCAATCAGAGGAGCCCAGACCTTTAGCAACTGGTTGCTAAAATAATGATATGATTTTAAGCATGATAACTGCTTTAAAGAAAAGATTTACATTGGTGGAAAGGGGGCTTTTGTGTATCATTTTATGTTTTTATGTGTATACACCTTTACTCTGTATTAAAGGGAAATACTTCCATCTTTTTTTTTTTCTTGTAAAGAGAGAGATTTAATTGGTAATGGGCCAACATTTTAATAAAGAAAATAATACTTGTAATGCGGTCTACAGCTAATGTTAACCTTTTAAATATATTTTTAGTAAAATTAGTTTTCTCTTTTCCTAAAAGAATTCTTTTGCAAGATTCTAAGGATAGGCATAAGCTTATTTCAGTGCCATCCACTTTAAGAATTTCAAATGTTAGCAATGAGTTGTTTTATTCGTGAAGATGACGAACTCAGAGGACTAGGTGAAATATACGATGGCCTAGGTTTCTCCTTTTTGTAAAGTGATTTTTTCCCCTAAATTTTAGGCTAGCTAATAACATTTTCTTTATATAGCTCATTGTAAGAAATTTAAACACAGCAGTATGTAAAGTTAGAAGACAACTTTCAAACAATCCAACTTCCCCATGTGGTGTTTTCTTCACTTTTTTCCCTGCATAGACATATATAAAATAGCTATACATTTTTATTAACAGAAATTTGTTAATATTGTATATATTGTTCTATAATTTGCCCACTTCCCTTAACAATATATCATGGATATCTTTCCATATAGTTGTACATAATCCTGTTTCAGTCTAATACCTACATAATTTCCCATTACACTAATGTACTGTAATTTGTTTAAACAATATCTCTTATTGGATACTAGGTTTATTTCCAGCTTCTTAGTATTTTTGTTATGCAATAAAATCCTTCTAGGTCTATCCTTCCTTTTTCTACCATTATTTCTGTGTATCACTTATTAGCACATAGGACAGAGAAGCTGTTTTGTACCCAGGATACTATAAGAGCATACTCCACTCCTAAATTATTCTAATTACTCTGTGGCTTGCTTCTGGGCCTGCTCACGTTTTCATACTCTGCTGTCCTCGAAGATCATTTTTCTCTAGGGGTGATTCAGAAAATGGGTGCACCTTCTGCTCTGGGCACTGGGCACTACCTTCTTTTCCTGTTGAATTACTGATTTCTTACCTCAATTTTGTTTTCATGCCCTTCTTATGTTTTATACATGCAAAATTATAAATGTATAAATAAGAAAAAGAATAAAACATAATATATAATGTATATTTAAGTTGTGAAGCTAAACAATAAAATGAACACGAGTGAATCCCTCCTCCCATATTGAGAAGTCTGCCAACACCATTCTGAATACCACTGAGCCCACCAATGTGTTTGTTTTCTATCCTTTTCTATTCCTGCCTCCCTCTCAGAGGTGAATTTTATTACCTCTTTATTACCATTTTCTTTGTTTAAAAAAGTTTCATCATATATGATGCATACCTAAACAATCCATTATTTACTTTTAGTTTTGAGCTATCTAAAAGGCCTCACACTGGCATCATACAATTAGGGTTTGCTTAGAAAAGCAGAAAGCATATGAGTGATATAGACCAAGGGACTAGAATTTAGGCAGTTATGGAACTGATTCGGCGGTGTATGTAGTCTTTTTGTTTGTTTTTGCCTCTCTCAGCTCAAAGCCAGCTGTCCCTGAGTCTGAAGGTAAAGCTGGAGTCAAGCGGGAGAGACCAAGGAGAAACTGGAGACACACCTGTCTCTCATGACCTCCAATCTTGATGATGTAGGTGACTTGACAGAGAAGATGATTCTCTTCACCACAGGGCTGAGCCACACCTGGCCAGAATCAGAGAAGGTGAAGGAGGAGATCTGGAGGGATTTGGGGAAGCTGCAGGGCTGGCTGCCGTCCTCTGCCAAGATCAGTGACAACGTGTGTGAGCTGCCACTGCACGTGAATGTTACCGACCATCTGAGACTTGAAAGTTTTACCTTTTAAATATTAGACAGATTTCTTTTGTAGTAATATTAATTCGAAATCACGCTGAGAAGGCACTTCTGGGTGACATAATTCCAAATTAGTTGTATTGACAAAGTGGCAATGTATCCACTCTTTATAAATTTCTGTGACTTTTCCTCTCAATATTTACATTGCAAGTTGTTTTTTGTAGCTATACGTCTTTAATTTTCATCAGTCGATTATAATCCATTTTGTGAAAAGTCTAAAATGTATTTATCCATTCTCTTGTTTATGGACATTTCAATTACTTCTGGTGTTTTGCGATTATGAAGAATGCTACTGTGTATATTCTTCTCTATTTCTCCTGATGTAATTGTGCAAGCATTTCTCTATGGCTTAGAAATAGGAGAACTGATGTCCAACTTTACAAAATAGTGCCAGTTGTTTTCCAGAGTTCTTTTTATGAAATTTATACTTCCATCAATGCCATATAGACTTTTTATTGATACATAATCATTATAAATGTTTATGGGGTACATGTGATATTTTGATGCATGCAATGTTTAATGATCAAATCAGGGTTTCTAGGCTTTCCATCATCTCAACCATTTATCATTTCTTTATGTTGAGAACATTTCAAATCTTCCCCTCTAGCTATTTTGAAATACACAATAGATTACTATTAATTGTAGTGAATCAACTGTGCTATTAAGCACTAGAATTTATTCCTTCTAACTGTATTTTATACGCATTAACCAACCTCTCTTCATCCCCATTCCCTTCCCAGCCTCTAGTAACCATCATTCTACTCTCTACCTCCATAAGATCAACTGTTTTAGCTCCCACAGATGAGTGCAAACAGTGATATGTGTCTTTCTGTGCCTGGTTTATTTCACTTAACATAATGACCTCCAGTTCCATTGATGTTGCTGCAAATAGAATTTTATTTTTTATGGCTGAATAGTATTCCATTCATCCTGTACAATGGGGAAAATATTTGCAAATTATTTATTGAACAATGTACTAATATCCAGAATATGCAAGTAACTCAAACAACTCAACCACAAAAAAACAAATAATCCCATCAAAAAGTGGGCAAAGGATCTGAATAGACATTTCTTAAAAGAAGACATATAAGTAACAACAGGTATATGAAAAAATACTCAACATCACTAATCATCAGTGAAATGCAAATAAAAAACACAATGAGATTATCATCTCAGCTCAGGTAAAATGGCCGTTATTAAAAAGACAAAAATGACAAGTGCCGGTGAAGATGAGGAGAAGGTGGAACTTTTATACACTGTTGGTGGAAATATAAATTAGTATAGCCATTATGGAAAACAGTATGAAAGTTTCTCAAAAAACTAAAAAAAGAACTATCGTATGCTCCAGCAATCCCACTACTGAGTACTTGTCTAGCAGAAAGGAAATTAATAATCAAAAGAATACCTGCATCCCCATGTTTTATATTGGCACTGTTCACAATAGCCACATAGACTTTTAATTGAGCTACATGCTTGCCAACACTTAGCATTTATCATGCTGGTCAATATTTTCTAGTCAAATGAAAGTAAAATGACATCTGTTTGTGATATTTATGTGCATTTTTCTAATTGTTAATGAAATTAAATAATTTTTCATATGTTTACTCTCCATTTTTTATTTTCTATAAATGCTTGTTCATGTAAATTTTCTCATTTTTTCTAATTTTTTTCTTTCCAATTTTAGGAATTCTTTATATATTTTGAATACTAATATTTTACAAGTTATATATGTTGCAAATGTCTCTATGGATTATTTTTCAATATACTTATAGTATCTTTAAATGACATAAATTATTAACTATACAATGTGGTCAATTTTATGATTAGTATGTTTTGTATCATTTGAAATCTCCTTCCCTGAGTCATTAATATATCCTTCTATTTTATTTTTTTTAACTTTTATATTTGGGCCTTTAATCAACCTGGAATTGATTTGTGCATGTAGTGTGCTGTAAGGATCCTATTTTTCCCCCATATTTATAACTATGAGCCTACCCTATTATTGAATAGTCCATAATTTCTGTAATGTTTTGCATGGCTATCTCTATAATATACTAACTTTTAATATGCACAAGTTTGTTTTTGAGCTCTCTATTTTGTTTTACTAGTCAATTGATCTACTACTGTTTTAATTATTATATTTTTATAATAGTTTATGCTGTTTATCAAGGCAAAGATCTTCACTTTTTATCTCTTCATGAGTGTGTTAACTATTTTTCTTCCCTTTATTATTTATGTCAGTTTTAGAAAATAATTTTTAAGATAATTCAACTTGATTCTGGGTGACCAACCTGGCTTTACATTAAGCCTGTCCTAGGCCCCTGGCTACATCTGTGAGTTTTGAGTTTATCTTCCCTGTTTCATTACTGGCCCAGGATTTGGAGTGATGATCTTGGCATTTGCTCCAAAGGCATCCTGTCTCTTGGGGGTTCTTTTGGTTTTTCTTCTTGAGTTTTAGCAAACTTAGTTTATTTTTTAGTTCCTTAGAGGTTTGCCTAAGAAATTCTCAGTAGCCCAGCATGCAATAAAAACAATGTTTCATGGAAGCTCTTTTTTTTTTTTCCCTAGTGAGAGGGAGCTTTGCGTATGTAATATATAATTCTAGAAGTTCTCCAGATTTCTTATGTTGTAACCTTAAAACTCTGAGCCAAAAATGTCATATTTTGAATTAACCATTGACCTCAGAAAAGACAATTTTTACTTGTGAGTTAGGGTAAGTGAAAGTGACTGAACACCTTAACTTCTGCCATTAAAGTCAATTGACCCAGACCCATTTTCTTTCTACTGTATATTACTGCCGAATTGGAAAGAACTTTACAGCTAAATAGTGAACAGCCCTTAACTTTCTTTCTCTCTTATTTAAAAACTATAAACCAGAGATGATTTGTTTTCCAGATAAGGATATACTAATCAATAGTAGTGAAAAGCCATGCCAAAATGAGAGAGGCAGGCTAGTAAAATCTCTATGTCAATTATTTATGTCAAGAGCATTTAAAAAGTAGGCCAGAATGTGGAGTAGCTTGAATTATATCCCTTAAACGAAGTAATTAAAACAAACAAAAATAAAATAAAAACCTATCAGGAGGATTATTATGTTGTTAACTATTATTCAATCTCAGGCTTCATAATGACTCTAGGATACTGAGAATGAATTTTAAAATTATTAATGGAAACTCTGCCATTTGAATTTTTAGCGAGATCTTTCTATCAATACTTATGATTTTCACCACAGTAGTCCACTAACATTTTGGCACGCAATAACTTGGATGTAGTTTGAAGTGGCCTTCAATGCTGACATTTAGTTTCTTAAGAATGAAACAGGGACAGGTGTCCTCACCAGAGAGGCCAGGTGGGATCATGCAAAAAGCAGAATCTTTGGAACCAGACAGACCTGGCTTCACATGCCAGTACACAGTCTGAGAGAACATCCTCCAGGTCTTTTGAGCCTCAGGCAACCCAGTTACAAAAATTGAGATCACAATCCCTTCTTCGCAGGGCTGTTGCAAGTATGACATAAGAGAAAATTTTTTTATGCTTAGCAACTAATAGGCACTCATTAATAGTAGAATATGTTATTATTATAACTATTATCATTATTAGTGTCTACTTTAGAATCTTATGTAATTCAGGACAAATTCTTCCAGGATTGGCTAATAAAAAGAGAACAATAACCATTCATTTGCCTTGAGCAATATTTTTCCTTTGATCAGGGAGTGGAGTAAAAGAGGTAGAAGATAGGTAAGTATGGGGTCTCATTTACTTTGTTGGTTATCTATAGAAATTAAATGTATTGCTTAGCTTTCTTTCTCATTTATTGTTGGCATAGACACCAAGTATATAATTTAATTATCATATTGAATGTATAAAGTTATATATGAACCATTTTCCTTGTAGCTAAAGTTTGAATCCAAATATTATTAGCAAAGTTACCCAACTGGAGCCAATCCATATTAGACCACTTATGCTAAAGGCTGCTGCCAAACTAATCTTTTTTAAATAGTGGATTTATCAAATCTCTCTCTTTGAATTTATAAAAACTCATCTTTTAATGTCCTGATGCATCAAATCTAAACTCTTCTGCCAGGCTTTCAAGAATTTCCCTACACGGATCCCGTTCTTTTTAGGGAAATGTTTTTTTGCTATTCCCTCAGTCCAATGTCTGCTTTTAGTGAGATATATTCTCTTCCCAGAAACCAATTGCCATCAGGCTTAGATTCTTTCCTATTGCTTGTGTTCTTCCCTTTTCCTGAAATAACTTTCACTGAGATTTCCATGTACTCAAATCCAGCCTGGGATTCACATGCCCATTCAGTACTCATTTCCACCATGAACATTTCCCTAACTAGTTTCTAGTTATCCCAACTGTCATGTAGAAACTTTTAGATGACTTTGGGTCTTCATGTTATGTAGTTCATAACTAAGTGCTGACTTTTCTCATATGTTATTATTTATGTGAAATAAAGTGGTCTATGCAATTAGAATGTGAGTGCCTTGAAAATAGATTATCTTACAGTTTTGTATCTCTTATAATTCTAAGCACAGTATTGAGCACAGAGTGTTAATAACTACCTGTTAATTACTGAGCTAACTGATTATGGTAAGCACTTTTTACATTTGCCCCCATTGTGAATATAGCCATGTACAATATTTACCTTACTAAGTTGATTTATACTACATGCCATTTTAGATTCTGATTGTGATTGCTGGTCTCTGGAATATTTTTAAAATCTTTGCTTTCAAAATATGAAATTTGAGGGTGCTAAATAAAACACAAATTATATTTTGCTTGCCAAAAGTATATTATCCATAATATCTTAACTAACTTGAATTATTTAAGGAAAAGGGCTGTATTCTCATTGAGTCAAGATTCTCTTGGAGATAGGAGACCCAACTTATCCTCCATAATCACCCAATTAGTCTTCATGTTTGACCCCTCTTAAGTACTACTCTGGTTGCTATGGACACACCCCATCAATCTTGATAATTTTATAACATTAAGAGAAAACAAACCCACATTTATTAGTGATTTATTATAAGATAAACTTTTAATATTTCTAGATAATATCGTTTGCATTTCTTTTCTAAAACAGATTCCTAATCTGGCATCTTAGATATATTTGTTTTATACTTTTTTATCTGTTTTTTTCTTTTCTTGTCTTTTTTTTTTTTGTTTGATACAGGAGCTGGCTCTGTCACCCAGGCTGGAGTGCAGTGGCACGATCTGGGCTCACTGCAGCCTCTGCCTCCTGGGCTTAAGTAATCCTCCCAACTCAGCCTCTCGGGTAGCTAGGATAACAGACGCAGGTAAGTTTTTCTTTTTCTTTTTTTTTTTTTTTTTTCTATTTTTTGTAGAGATGGGGTTTCACTGTGTTGTGCAGGCTGATCTCAAACTCCTGGGCTCAAGTGATCTGCCTGCCTTGACCTCCCAAAGTGCTAGGATTACAGACATAAGCCACCACACCCAGCCTCATCTTTTTGATTACCATAATATTATTCTGTACTTTCAGCAAACAAAACTCTTTCTTTTTTCTGGTTAAGGAGTTGTTTGATAGACTTTAGTCTAACTTTTAGTGGCTTATTATACAAAGCAGATTTGACTTAATATATATTACAATGACATTATCAAAGTTGTCTTGCTGCCTGAGGTTTTTCCCCAGATTCAATGTGACAAATACACTCCATTGATTTAATTATTATCATTTTGGTATGAATCTCGCATCATGTTTATGTTGTGAATTTTCAAGAGATTAGAGACTATCTGTGGGAGTAGCAGGTAAAAAGTGAATGAGCAAATGTGTTTTGAGTGTTCTAACAGTGAAATATACAGTGACCAGCAGGTGTCTCTGTTACACAACGCAGATGAGATTCTCGAAGCTTTTCTACTATTAATCCTACTTTCTCCATCTAACTGAATTCACTTTTCAATTTTAACATTTACATTTGCTTTTCTTCTTTAACAACATATAAAGAAACTCTTACCTCTCTCATATCTTTAATCAGGGCTCTGTTTTTTTTTTTATGCTGTATCAAAGATTATTTCTTAGTGTCTAACTTCTACCCTCTTTTTAAATGTTTATGTTAATTTTTTCTTTAAAAATATTTTTAAAAAATATAATAGAGGCAGGTTTTCACCATGTTGCCCAGGTTGGTCTCAAACTCCTGGACTCAAGGGATTCACCCACCTCATCCTTCCAAAGTTCTAACATTATAGGTGTGACCCACTATTGCCGGCCTCTACCCACTTTGTCTAAGTTTATTTTGCACCATTTTATAGAATGAGGGCTAGATTAAGATCTTTATTTAGAAACCCTAAGCACTGAAAAGTTTGCAATATCACATCTCATCATATGTTAATAAAAAATAGTAAACTATAAAGAAATTGTAAGGAAGTTTGACAAAGTTTTTTTGTTTTGTTTTGTTTTGTTTTTTTAAGATAACTAAAAGTTAAATAACAACCACGGCAGTGTTTTCCTAATATATCAAATGTATTTTTCTTAGAAGTTTGGGGAAAAATCTGATAATCCTGTTTTTGGTGAATTTCTAAATTTAGTTTGTCTTTTGTATAATCTATGACTGTATAGAATGAAAAGGCTAGACAGAAGCAAGAATTATGCAAAATACCCCTGCCAAGAATTTAAATCACAGGCCAGGCATGTATGAATGGATGAAGGGGGACAAGAGAGAGCCAAAGGAAAGCAGAAGAGTGAATGAGTACACTTAGACACTGCCAGTGGGCATATAATTTCTATGTTCTTTCTAATAAAAATGAAATCTAACACCTACTCATAGTTTATTATGTGCCAAACTTTGCATATACTCTCTTATTTTTTCCCTCACAGTGGCCCTGTTAAATTGTTGCTGTGATTAATCCTATAGTAAAATGAATAAACTGAGGCTGAGAGATAAGTTACAAAAGGTTGTACAGTCAGAAGTCTGCTCACATTTTTAACCTCTCTGCTGTATTTTGAGAAGGTAGTTTGACACAACATGTGCTTTTCAACTAAAATTTTGCATACCTTTGGCTTAGCATTTGTAAGATTTTTACTAAAGAAATAATAATGGATAAGTGCAAAAGAGATCTTTAGAGTTTTTATTATAGACATTCATTACATTGAAATTCCTGATTAATGCTACGGAACCAGACTGACTAACTCTTACAAAAATGTATTTGTTAAGAGGCTCCCTGGGAGTCTCCAGAAGAATGGGAAACAGATTCAGCGGGACTCAAGTTATCAAGGAGGAAGACATAAGAAGCACAGTTACAGGCTTGTAGCCAGCAGAGGTGGTTAGGATGCCCTCAGAACTCCACCCCTGTTGTGATGAACAACCTCTAACATTTCCCTCCAGTACTTGATTCAAAGCTCAAGGTTCTAAGTCCCAGAAGAGGGTCTCCAACTGGCCACATTTAGGTCACATGCTAACACCAGGATGTACAGTAACAAAGAGAGAGGATATCTTTTCACTGGCTTCTGTAGTAGCAAGCAATCACCCAGAATTCTTCTTTCCTACTACTTAAAACAGTGAGAAAGAACTGCTTCCTTTGTGGGAAATTAAGGTTTTATGGGGACTTGACAATGAAACTGGGCAGACACACACAAAAAAAGTTAGGGGGTAAGTAAAGTGACAAATGACCACTACACCACTTTAACAGTATAAAATTGAAGCAATTGAGGACTAATTAAATTGTGTAACATCAATATAATAAAATACAAATAAGCAACTACAAATGAAATTACAGAAAACTTTTTATTTTTAACTTTTGTGGGTACATAGTAGATGCATATATTTATAGGGAACATGAGATATTTTGATTCAGGCATATAGTGCATAATAATCACTCCAGGGTAAATAAGGTATCCATCAGTAGTATAGTTTGGATATTTATCTCTGCCCAAATCTCATGTTGAAATGTAATTCCCAATGTTAGAAGTGGGGCCTGGTGGGAGATATTGGGATCATGGGGTGGATCCCCCATGAGTGGCTTAGGCCATGCCCTTGGTGACAAGTGAGGTCTTGCTCCGAGTTCACACAATATCTAGTCCTTTAAAAGTGTGTGGCACCTGCCCCAACCCACTCAGTCTGTCTTGCTCCTGCTTTTGCCACGCTTTTGCCAGGTGATGTGTCTGCTCCCTCTGTGCCTTCCTCCAGGAAGCAGAGGCCGTTATGCTTCCTGTATGTACAGCTTGCAGAACCATGAGCCAGTTAAACCTCTTTTTTTATATAAATTACTCAGTCTCAGACACGTCTTTATAGCAAAGCAAGAACAGGCTAGCACAATCATCTCAAACATTTATACTTTTTGTGTTACAAAGATTCCAAATATACTCTTTTAGTTACTTTAAAATGTACAACAACTTATTGTTGACTGTGGTTACCCTGTTGTGCTGTCAAATACTAGATCTCAGTCGTTGTATCTTATTATGTTTTTGTACTCATTAACCATCCCCACTTCTCTACCCGCTGACCTCGCTAGTCTCTGGTAACCATTCTTATACTCTCTATCTCCATTAGTTCAATTTTGAGAAAATTTAATTTTCTAGCTCCCACAAATAAATGAGAAGATGCAAAGTTTGTCTTTCTGTGCCTGACTGATTTCACTTAACATAATGACTTCCAGTTCCATCCATGCTGTTGCAAATAACAGGATTTTACTCTTTTATAGTTGAATAGTACTCTACTGTGTATATGTACTGTATTTTCTTTATCCATTCATCTGTTGATAGACACTCAGGTTGCTTCCAAATCTTGGCTATTGTGAACAGTGTTGAATTAACATGAGAGTCTAGATGTATCTTTGATATAATGATTTCCTTTCTTTTTGGTGTATATCTAGCAGTGGGATTGTTGAAATATACGTTAGTTCTATTTTTAGTTTTTCAAAAATCCTCCAAACTGTTCTCCATTGCGGTTGCACTAATTTACATTCCAACTAACGGTGTACAAGGGTTGTACTGATTTACATTCTCACCAACAGTGTATGAGGGTTCCCTTTTCTCCATGTCCTCACCAGCATTTGTTATTGCCTGTCTTTTAGATAAAAGCCATTTTAACTGGGGTGAGATGGTACCCCATTGCAATTTTGATTTGCATTTCTGTGATGATCAGTGATGTTGAGCACCTCTTCATATACTTGTTTTCCATTTGCATGTCCTTTTTTGAGACCTGTCTCTTCACATCTTTTGCCAATTTTTATTAAATTATTATTTTTTCCTATTGAGTTGTTTGAGTTCCTTATATATTCTAGTTATTAATCTTCTGTCAGATGGATAGTTTCCAAATACTTTTACTCATTCTATGGGTTGTCTCTTCACTTTGTTGATTTTTTTTTTTTTTTCTGTGCAGAAGCTTTTAAACTCCCATTTGCACATTTTTGCTTTGGTTGACTGTGCTTGTGGACTACTACTCAAAAAATCTTTGCCTGCTCCCTCTGTGCCTTCCTCTATGACAGGAAGCCTCCCCAGAAGCAGATACTGTTATGTTTCCTGAACAAATAGGCTGCAGAACCATAAGCCAATTAAACCTCTTTTCTCATAAATTCGTCAGTCTCAGGCATTTCTTTATAGCAATGCAAGAACAGCCTAGCACAGTCTTCTCAAGCATCTATCTTTTCTTTGTGGTCCAATGTCTTAAAGAGTTTTCGCAATGTTTTCTTGTAGTAGTTTCATAGATCGAGGTCTTTGAGTTAGGTCTTTATCCATTTTAATTTGATTTTTGTATATGGCTAGAGATAAGGATCTAGTTTCATTCCTCTGCTTATGGATAACCAATTTTCCCATCACCATTTATTGAAGAGACTGTCCTTCCACAATGTACATTCTTGGCACCTTTTTTGAAAATGAGTTCTCTGTAGATGTATGGGTTTACTTCTGGGTTCTCTATTCTGTTCCATTGGTCTGTGTGTTTTTATGCCCATATCCTTCTGTTTTGGTTACTATAGCTCTGTAATATGATTTGAACTCAGCTAATGCAATTTCTCTAGTTTTGTTCTTTTTGCTTAGGATAGCTTTGGCTTTTCTGGGTCTTTTGTGGTTCCATATAAATTTTAAGATTTTTTTTTTTATTTTGATGAAGAATGTCATTGATATTTTGATTGTGATTGCATTGAGTCTGTAGATCCTTTTGGGTAGTATAGATATTTTAACAATTCTGATTCTTCCAATCCATGAACATGGAACATCTTTTCATTTTTGGTGTCTTCTTCAATTTTTTGTATCAATTTTTAAACAGTTTTTATTGTAGAAATTTTTCACTGATTGGTTCTAGATATTTGACTTTATTAGTAGCTATTGTAAGTAGGATTTCTTTTTTTCCCCAAATTATTTGCTGTTGGCTTTCAAATTGTTTGCTGTTGGCATATAGAACAAGATACTGATTTTTGTATATTTATTCTGTATCCAGCAACTTCACTGAATTTATTAGTTCTAATAGTTTTTGGTCAAGTCTTTAGGTTTTTTCAAATATGAGATTATATCATATGCAAACAAGGATAATTTGACTTTTTCTTTTCTAATTTGGATACCCTTTATTTCTTTCTCTTGTCTGATTGCTCTAGTTAGGATTTCCAGAAGAGTATTTCTTGACATTGAAAAATGATCACTGAAAAATTATGACATTAAAATTAAGTTAAAATAAAAAGCAAATAAAAAGCAAATGTAATGTATGAATCTTTTTTAGAAATATACATATATGTAGTTGCATACCTACAGTTTCAAATATGCATTTCTTTATGGGGAATTAGGAGGCACTAATTCTTTCTTTTTTTCTGCTTTTGTTTTAGATTTAAGAGGTACATGTGGAGGTTTGTTACATGGGCTAATTGTGTGTTGCAGAGATTTAGTATACAGATTATTTTGTTACTTAGGTAATAAGCATAGTACCTGATTGGTAGTTTTTTTTAAATCCTCACTCACTTCCCATCTTCCACTCTCAACTAGGCCCTGTTTTCTGTTGTTCTCTTATTTGTGTCAATGTATACTCAAGTTTTAGCTCCCACTTATACATTCAGTATTTAGTTTTCTGTTTCTGGATTAATTTGCTCAGGCTAATGGCCTTCAGCTCCATTTATGTTGCTTCAAAGGACAATATTTTGTTCTTTTTTATAACTACCTAGTATTCCACAGAGTATATATACTACATTTTCTTTAACCAGTCCACCATTAATGGGCATATAGGTTGATTCCATGTCTTTGCTATTGTGAATAGCATTGCAATGAACATTCATGCGCATGTGTCTTTGTGGTAGAACAATTTATATTCCTTTGAGTGTATTCCAAATAATAGGATTGCTGGATTGAATGGTAGTTCTGTTTTAAGTTCTTTGAGAAATCTCCAAACTGCTTTCTACAGTGGCTGAACTAATTTACATTACTACCAGCATTTATAAGTCTTCCCTTTTCTCTGCAACCTTCCAAAATCTGTTAATTTTTGGCCATTTAATAATAGCCGTTCTGACTGGTGTGAGATGGTATCTCATTGTGGTTTTGAATTGCATTTTTTCTATTGATTAGTTATATTGAGGATTTTTTTTTCATATGCTTGTTGGCTTTGTGTATATCTTCTTTTAAGAAGTGTCTATTCATACCCTTTGTCCATTTTTCAGTGGAGTTATTTCGTTTCTTTGCTTGTAGATTTGCTTAAGTTCCTTATAGATTCTGAATATTAGACCTTTCTCAAATAGTTTGCAAATATTTGCTCCCATTCTTTGGTTGTCTGTTTACTCTGTTGATAGTTTCTTTTGCTATGCAGGAGCTCTTTAGTTTAATTAGGTCACACTTGTCAATTTCTGTTTTTGTTACCATTGCTTTTGGAGTCTTTGTCATGAAATCTTTGCAAAGTCCAGTGTCCAGATTGGTATTTCATAGGATTTTCTAGTAGGGTTTTTATAGTTTTAGGTTTTGCATTTAATTATTTAATCTATCTTGAGTTGATGTTTGCATATGGTGAAAGGAAGTGGTCTAGTTTCAATCTTCTGCATATGGTTAGCCAGTTATCCCAGTACCATTTATTGAATAGGGAATGATTTCCCCATTGCTTGTTATTGCCAGCTTTTTCAAAGATCAGATGGTCGTAGGTGTGTGGCTTTTTCTCTTGGTTCTCTTCTCTGTTCCATTGGTCTATATGCCTGTTTTTGTACCAGTACCATGCTGTTTTGGTTACTATAGCCTTGTAATACAGTTTGAAGTTGGGTAGTGTGATGCCTCTGGTTTTGTTATTTTTACTTAGGATTTTTACTTAGCTTTGGCTATTTGGGTTCTTTTTGATTCCATATACATTTTAGAATAGTTTTGTGTAATTCTGTAAAAATTGTTGTTGGTAGTTTGATAAAAATAGCATTGAATCTGTAAATTGCTTTGGGTAGTACGTCCATTTTAACAATAGAAATTCTTCCTATCCATGAGCATGGAATGTTTTTCCATTTGTTTGTGTCTTCTCTGATTTCTTTCAGCAGTGCTTTGTAATTCTCACTGTAGAGATTTTTCGCACCTGTCTAATTAGCTGTGTTCCTAGGTATTTTATTCTTTTTGTGGCTATCATGAATGGAATTGTGTTCTTGATTTGGTTCTCAGCTTGAGCATTATTGTTATATAGAAATGCTACTGATTTTTGTACATTGATTTTGTATCCTGAAACTTTGCTAAAGTTGTTTATGAGATCTAGGAGCCTCTGGGCAGAGACTGTAGGGTTTTCTAGGTATAGAATCATGTTATCTGCTAAGAGAGTTTGACTTTTTCTCTTTCTTTTTGAATGCCTTTTATTTCTTCTCTTTTCTGATTCCTCTCGCTAGGACTTCCAGTGCTATGTCGAAGAGGAGTGGTGAGAGTGGGCATCCTTATCCTGTTCTGGTTCTCAAAGGAAATGCTTCCAGCTTGCCTATTCCATGGGATATTGACTGTGGGCTTGTCATAGATGAACCTTATTATTTTGAGATATGGTCCTTCAATGCATAGTTTGTTGAGAGTTTTTAACATGAAGAGATGTTGAATTTTATGGAAAGTCTTTTATTCATCTATTGAGATGATCAGGCAGAATTTATTTTTAGTTCTTTTGTTGTAATGAATTATATTCTTGCCTTGCGTATGTCAAACCAACCTTGCATCCCAGGAATAAACCTACTTGATCATGGTAGATTAGCTTTTTGATGAGACATACTAATTCTTGGTGGAATGAAATAATTCTGAAATTTCCTGACAGTTTTCTTCTTAACTGTTTGCTCTTTTTTCTCACTACTCTTCATTAGATCTTCCATCACTTATGACTCCCAGGTTTATTTTTGGACAGAGAGGAATCATTTGCATGTGTGTGTATAAGTGTGTAGAGTAGGAGATCTTCTAGAAATATAACTTTTCTTTTCCCTTTAGCACTTGTTTTCTGTGTATATGTGCCCGCTCCTGTAAATAGATGCATAGGCTTATTTAGGTCTTGTGGAGTGTGCTATGTAAACCTTGAAGAAACATTGAGTAAGATGATCATCATTAGATTTGAGATAATTGGAAATTTTAGTTCGTTCTAATCTCTTTGCTTACTTCATAAATTAAATTACTTTCTCTATGAGGGAAGAGTGGTCATATTGCTGATTAAACTTAGAGTAGCACTGAGAAAATAATATTTGTAGAATGTATGTTTTAGGCAAATTTTATTATAAAAGCATTAGGTAGTAATGATAAATTCCTTTTTATAAATGTCCCTAATTTTTGCATCTAATTTAAAGTGAACTTTTTTGAAATACCACCTGGTCTTGAAAATACATCAGAAAAGAGTTTGAAACACAACTGAAAACACATGTAGGATCATGCTGATGTTGGTTAAATGATTCTTCTAAGGCAGTCCAAGCTAGTAACTTTTGCAATGCCTCATCATCTAGATATTTCTCTCACCTGTGCTGTCATGTGGCTTGTAGTTGTCTAAGTGTCTTATTAGTGTAAAGAACATTTGTTTAGAATAGATGGAATTTTGAGCCTTCCTGCTCTCCCTGGACTGCTGAAAATGATCTAATTCACACAGACTCCCTTAGTGCACCATACATGGTGCAGGAAGTCATAGCTGAGCATATTTTGAGTTTGAGTATAATGTTGATGAGATGGGCTTTACAGGCCAGTTAGCTTCCTTGTGTTCCTGACTTCATACAAGCTCCATACAATTAAATTCATTTAATCACTTGTCAGACACATAGAGCAAGAGAACTAGGTCAAAGTTTGCCTTTGGGTCAGTGAAATGAACTACCTAGAAAAAGGAATCTAGTTCTAGAAAAAGGAATCAAGACTCATATCACATTTCTCTTGTGACCATCAGAGCATTTCATGAAATATACTATTTAATAATTTTGAAAAAAATTCGTACCATGCAGAATGCAGTATGGGCTAAGACATGTCAATTTAAACAGTATAGTAAGTTGTTAGAACATACTTGCAAAGATTTAAGTAGCAAAGAATAAAAAACCCAGGGGTGACTCTGAGATCTCATTTGGGTCATATATCATTTTATCTGCCTGGAAGCAAGACAGAAAGTCAACCTTCCAAGAAAAAAATTGTTCTCTCCTCTTTTATTTTTTTGATTTCACACCCTCCCTAATCACACATTTCCAGGAGAATGCAATCATGTAAATGTTTTGAAATATTGTAAATCAAATCATGAAAAAAAATGATACCAGTTTCTATTCCTTTTTGAAAGTCATATTTCCTATACTATTTTTATTTTATTTTACAAAAGGCATGTTCTAGAAAATCATAGACAACACATTGTGTGTGTGTGTATATGTATGTATATATACACTGAAACCTCTGGCTCTCAGGTTCAAGAGATCCTCATGCCTCAGCCTCCCAAGTAGCTGGAACTTCAGGCATGTGCCACCATGCTCAGCTAGTTTTTGTATTTTTAGTGGAGACAGGGTTTTGCCATGTTGGCCAGGCTGTTTTCGAGCTCCTGACCTCAGGTTTTCCACTTGCTTCAGCCTCCCAAAGTATTGGAATTATAGGCATGAGTCACCACGCCCGGCCCACACATTGTATTGTATACTTGAAAATAGTTAAATAATCAGGAGCACTGAACCAATAACGTGTAAATTTTCTAGTCAATGTGCATAAATTAATATATATATAGATGCATGAAAATAAAGAATCCAACTTTTGTACCACTTTGCATGTGAAGGCAGTATTGGAGCAAAACACATTTTGAACACTTTTCTATTTTCTATGAAATATTTTTCAAAAGAGTTTTCAAGGTTCTTGTTCTGTGTCTCTGATAGAGTCCTTCCTCAAAGTTACATTAGTTTGTATTCCAATGTGCAAAAAAGGAATTAATAGGTTTAACTCTTAAATTTCCATATACAACAGTTAAATTAAATGGGATACTCCCAGCGGAATGCCTAAGGAAAAACTAAGTAAATAAATGAACACACACACACACAAGATTATCCTTAGTCTTTCCAAGGCCCCCTATTGCCTCCACATACCTTGTTAAGGATTTGTGCCTCCCAAATTTCCTAGGTTAAAGTCGACCCCCTTGTACCTCAGTGTGTGACTTTATTTGAAGATAAGGTAATTGCAGATGCAATTAGTTAGGATGTTTTCATCAGGGTGCACCCTAAGCCTGTATGACTGCTGCCTTCATAAAGGGGGACCTTTGGACACAGGCATGCATAGGGAAGACGATGTGAAGACACAGAAAGAAGGGCCATCTCCAACCAAAGAGAAAGGCCTGAAATACATCCTTCCCTCACAGCTCTCAGAAGGAAACAATTCTGTTGACATCTTGATTTCAGACTTCCAGCCTCCAGAACCATGACAGAATAAATTTCTGTTAAGTTGAAAAAAAAAAGATTATCTTCCTGCAAACAAAAATGTAGTAAGTTTTAAATGCACAGATGAATTCAAAAGAAGAAAGGAAAACGTTATGTGCCAAAAATGAAGTGGCAACTAATCCCCAGAGTGCTAGGTGCATAAACTCACCATGCAGTTTTTGGGGGTCTCAGTCCTTGTAACTAAAGAGCTCTGTTTTAAGACTTTTTCAGGGGCTGGATATGAAGTCTAGGATTTGACTGGCCTTTGGATCTAAGATCAATACACAAGCCAAAATTGTTGAAGAGCTATCCCATTGAGAAAAATTATATACTAAGGGGAGAAAAGAGGAAGACATCGCTAGTGCAGGGCAACAGGGAGATTTTTCTATCTGGGACCTGAGTGAAAATAAAAATGAAACACAACAAGAGTGGTCTTTTCTGAGAAATCAAAACCCCTGGTTCTAGGACTTACAAATTAAGAAGCCATATTTACACTTTACTGCTGATGCTGACACTCCAAGCTGAAGAATTAACATAAAAATTGGTCTCAGGTGGGGGATACTGTTGACTCTCTTGCAGAAGGCTTTGCGAAACTATGCTGGAATTAGAGTGCATGATTCAGGTCACATGGAAATCCTCCTGCAAAATAGCTCAAAACACAAGAGGAGATTTAAAAAGACGGAGAGTAGAACTTCTAGAATTTTGTATAATAGAACAATCTGAGAAGACTGTAGAATAAGGTTGTTTTAAAGTACAAACATAGAAATTGAAGCAATAGGAAGAAAATACTGCTTTTAAAAACCAAATAGAATTTATTGGAAATAAAAGTTTCATTTGTTCCTAAGAACAACTGATAAGGTAAAAGAAGTGTCTTTATAAATTATCTTTTATCTGATAAGGTAAAATAAGTTTATTTATAAATTATTTATAAAAGAAGTTCTTTATAAATCATCTCATTTTAGGCCTTCTGTTATAGAAACACAAAATGGACTTAAACACAGGCAAAACTAATCTACTATGCTAGAGTGGAGAATACTTGTTCCTTTTGCAGAAAGTGTTGACAGGGAAGGAACACAAGGAAACTTGCTGGGCTCATAAATGTTCTATATCTTGATCAGTGTGGTGATTACACAGGTATATAGACATATAAATATTGTATGCTACAATTTCTAAAATTTAATGTACTATACGTAGTTTATAACTCAAGAAGAGGTAAAAAAAAAAAAACCAATTGGATTTTGTTTAAAAAGAAGACAAAGGAAATAATACCTGCAAGATATCAAACAAGGAGGTCCTAATTCTCATTTCTTTCACAAAATAATGAATAAACAACTATATGACAAATAACATAATGAAGGGGGAGCTCTGGAATATAGCAAAGGAGTAGCACAAACCCTGTGGAGCAGAGAAACCTAGCATGGCTGCACAGAATAGGGTGGGAAACACCTTGTCTGGGCCACTCCATTGCCCGGTCTGGATTATCTCAGAGGCAAGAGGTACTTCCTTCTGCATGGAAAGGGTGAGACGGAAGATCCCAGTGGCCCTCATTATTACCACAGACACCAGCAGTGCTCACCAATGGATACCCCTGCAATCTTCACCAGTCCTGAGTCCAACATAGGGAGCGGCCTGGAGTCCATGCTGCTACACTTACCCATGAGAAGGAGCCAAGGCTGTGCCTTCTGCCCCATGAGCTGAGCAACTGTGGTTTCATGACATTTTAGAATTGGGGTTGCTGCTGTGCTGCACCCTGCTGTTAGGTCTTGAGTAGCCATTGTTTCCTTACATGCCTAGGGTCTTACTGTCACTGCATCCCACCACCTGGAGCCTGGGTTGCCCAGTGGGCCACAATCTCTGGGCCTAGGTTGCGGCCATAAGCCTGGGTCCCCACTGTGCCTGACCTTTTCAGCAGCCTTACTGCCACAGTGCCCTGTCTCCCCAGGGTGTGGGTTGCTGAGGCACCTTGCCTTCCTAGGGACTAGAGTTGCCACTGCACTGAGCCCTACACCCAGGAGCTTGAGTTGCTTTACCATCTGCCTCCCAGGAATTAGAGTCACTGCTGTGCTGTCCCATGACTTAAGACCTGAGTTGCTCTGGCATTCTGCCTTTCCAGGGACCAGAGTTACCTCTGTGCTGTGCTCCACCTCCTAGAACCTGAGGTTCTCTTCCACCCCACCATCCCAGGGATTGGTGATATTACTGTGCGGTGCACTGTTTCCAGGGCCTGAACTTCTGTGGTATCCCATCTTCCCAGAGACTGGAGTTACTGCTGTACTGTGTTCTGACTGCCTGGAGTCTGAGTTACCATTGTGCCCCACCCTCTGTGGCTGAGCTCCTACAGGGTCATGTCCATCCTGGGGTCATGTTGCTGCTGTACCATGCCCCTCAGAGCTGGAGTTCCCACTGCATCCTGACATATCAGGGGGCTTAGCACCACTGAGCTCCATCCTTCGTAGCCCTTGCTGTGGCAATACTCTGCCTTCACAGAGACTGGAGTCACCACTGTGCTGCATGTGGCTCTCAAGGCCTGAGCTACAGCTGTACCCCACAATTCCATGGGCCTTGCTGCCACTGTGCCCTGGCCTTTGAGACAGAGCTGCTGTGGAGCCATACCAACCCTGAAGCCTAAGTCACTGTTATGTCCACAAGTCCCTAGGGTCTCACTGCTGCTCTGAGGCGTGGACCAACACAGTAATGTGTCTCCCAGGTGCCCAAATGCTACTGCGCTGCTCCCTGCCCCTTGGGGCCAGAATCATAGTTGTGCCCTGACATGGAACTAGAGTTGCTGCTGTCCCCACCCTCCAAGACCTGAGTGGCCAGAGGATCACTTTACCCCTGGGCTGTGCTGCTTCTGTGCCTGTCTCTCAGGGTTCAAGCCATCATTATATCATATATCCCCAGGCCCAAGCCACTGAGATTAGCTCCAAAGGTCTAGACCATGGCAACATGGGTGATAAGTGCATGCCAGTGCCTTGGTACATCAATTTGCTCTCCAGGATCCAGGTGCCATGGCAGTTCACAAGCGCCTGAGCCCAGGAAGCCAGTTCTGCAGTGGCTCTGAGCACCTGTATCCTGAAACCCCATGCCACTGTGGCTGCCTGCAGGTCACATTAGACTTGACACCAAAAGGGATCCTCTTGGCTAGGTTTCCCCGCAATAGGGAAAAGGAGAGCAAGAGGACTCCAAGAGTCTTTGCTACTGAGGACCCCAACTGTCCACTTTGCCAGTGCCACTGCCACAAACACCTGAAACTGTAGCTGTTAATGCTTCTGCAGTCTTCATTAATGCTGACCTCAGCTGATGGAGCCACACAGAAACTGAACTGCTACATCTTTTTAAAACCAGAGCTACCCAACCAGTGCCATTGCATCTACCCACAGGTGATAGTCTTTACCCACTAAAACCAGTCTTTAAATTCTGGAAGGGATGACTGCTCCATCAAATGCATAGGCATCAGCACAAAATCATAAGAAACATGAAAATGCAAGGAAGCAACAGCACTAAAGGAACAAAATAATTTTAAAGTAACTGACCTCAAAGAAACAGAGATTTTAAAATTGTCTGAAAAGGAATTTAAAATAATTTTCTTTTAAAATATAAATTACAAAAAAGAACCAAATAGAAATTCTGGAGCTGAAGAATACAATGAATGGAATGAAAAATATAAGCATCAAAAGCAGACTTAAGCAAAAGAAAGAATTTGTAACTTGAAGACATGTCATTTGAAATTACAGGTTGAATGTCCCTAATCTGAAAATCCTAAATTTGAAATGCTTCAAAATCTGCAACTTTTTGAGTGCCAATATGATGCTGAAAGGAAACACTCATTGGAGCATTTAGGATTTAGCATTTTTGGGTTAAGGAAGTTGAACCAGTAAGTATAATGCAAATATTCAAAAATCCAAGAAATACTTGTTAATTTGGTGTTCTTGCAAGGGTGAACACCTTTCAAGTGTCTCACCCTTTCAATTGTCTTGAAAATTGAAAACACTCTCTTCCTAAGAATTTCAGATAAGGGATACTCAACCTGTATCTAGTTAGAGAAGAAAAAAGAAAAAAGTTAAGAAATTCTATGAGATTTATGGGACACCACTATGCAAACTGATGTATACATTATGGAAATCTCAGAGGGAGAAGAGAGAGAAAGGGCAAGAAAGTTTATTTAAAGAAATGATGGCCGAAAACTTTCTAATTTTGGGAGAGATATGGACATCACAAACTGTGAAACTCAAAAGTCCCCAAATGGATTCAACACTAAGAGTCCTTTAGCAAGACACGTTATATTAAATTGTCAAGAGTTGGACAGAATTTGAAAGCAGCAATAGAAAAGTGACATGGCACATACAGAGGAATGACTATTAGACTGTCAGCAGATTTCTCAGCAGAAACCTTATAGCCTGGAGACGATGGGATGATATATTCAAAGTGCTAAAAGGAAAATATCATCCACCAAAAAGACTACATCTAACAAAGATGTCCTTCCAAAATAAAGTAGAAATAAAAGCTTTTCCAGACATGTAATAGGTGAGACAGTTCAATACCCCTAAACCCATCTTATAAGTAATGCTAACGGAAGCTCTTCCAGCAGAAATTATAGGACACTAACAACTAACATGAAGATGTATGTTGTATAAAATTCACTGATAGGAGCAAGATGACAGAATAGAAAACTCCACCAATTGACCCCACACACCCTTGCAAGAACACCAAGTTAACACATATCTTCAGAGAAAAAACACCTTTCCAAGAACCAACAATCAGATGAGCACTCACAGTATCTGGTTTTCACTTCATATAGCAGAAGGAGGCACTGAGGAGATAGAAAAAGCAGTCCTAAATCACCGATGTCATCCTTATGTCACCCCTGGCAGTGCCAAAGTGAGGCAGACAGTATCTCTGGGTGATGAGGGAAGAACACAGCAATTGTGAGCCATTGTACTCAGTGCTGTACTATTAGAGAAGAAAGGAAATCTGAACCAAACTTAGTTGATGTTAGCCCATGGAGGGAGCAGTTAAACTAGCCTGAGCCAGAGGAGAATCACTGATCCCAGCATTCTGAACTTGAGTGCCTGCAAACCTCACCACTGAGAGCTACAGCACTCCATGACTCCAAGTAAACATGAAAGGGAGTCTAGATCATAAGGACTGCAACTCTTGGGTGAGTCCTAATGCTGAACTAGGCCCAGAGACAGTGAACTGAGGGGGCATACAACATACTGAGACACCAGCAGGGACAGCCAAGGGAGTGCTGGCATCCCCCCACCCATAACCCAGGTTGCATAGCTCAAGATTCCAAGACAGTCCCCTTCCTTCCAGTTGAGGAGAAGAGAGGGAAGAATGGGGAGGACTTTGTCTTGCTTTTAGAATAGCAGCTCAGCCACAACACGATAAGGCACCAGCCAGAGCTGTTAGGCCCCTGTTCCAGGAACTAGCTCTCAAATGATGTTTCTAGGTACACCCTGGGCCATAAGAGAACCAGATGCCTTGAAGGAAAGGACCTAGTCCTGGCAGTATTTAACACCTGCTAACTGAAGAGTGCTTGGACCCTGAATAATCAGCAGAAAGTCCCAGGTACTATATTGAGGGTCTCAGGTGAACCTCTGAGACTTGACTGCCTTCAGATGAGACTCAGGATATTGCCAGCTATTGTTTTAGGAAAAACTCCTTCTGCTTGCAGAAATCCAAGGGAAAAGTAAAGGGGACTCTGTCTTTCACTTTAGGTACCAGCACAGACACAGTGGATTAGAGCACAAAGCAGGCTCTTGGGGTCCCCTATTCCAGGACTTGAATCTTGGATGGCATTTCTGGACCTGCCCTCGACCAGAGGGGAGCCCACTGCCCTGAAGAGAGGCCAGGCAGCATTTACAGACTTAAGCAGACTTAAGAGACCTTGAGCCTTATGGGAACATTGGTAGTAGTCTGGAAGTACTCCCTGTGACTTGGGGTCGTAGTGCCTACAGAATGAAACTCCTCTGACTTTGGAAAGGGGAGGAAATAGTGAGAAGGACTGCATCCTGTGGTTTGAGTGCCAGATCAGCTGTAATGTGATAGAAGACCAGGTTGACTTCTAAGGTTTTGACTCTAGTTCCCAACTCCTAAATGGCATTTCTGAATCTACCTGGGGCCTCAGAGATCTCACCGCACTGAAGGGAAGGACACAGGCCTGGCTGGCATGGCCATCTGCTCATTGTAGGGGCCAAGAGCTTTGAGTCAATACAGGAAGTAGCCAGGGAGTGGTTACAAAAGGTCTTCAGCAAGACCCAGTGCTGTGCTGGCTTCAGGTCTGACCCAGCACAGTCACAGTAGTGATAGCCACAAGGGTGCCAGTGTCACTCCACCTCTAGCTTTTGGTAGCTCAGAACACAAAGAGAGACTCTGTATGTTTGGGAGAAAGTAACAAAAGAGAACAAGAGTCTCTGGTAATCCAGGGAACTCTCCTGGATTCGGTCAAAAACCACCAAGGAGGTACCTCTACAAGTCTGCAAGAACCACAGTGCTACTGTGCTTGGGATGTCCCCTAAAGCAGATACAACTTAGATCACAAA
Organism: Macaca nemestrina; assembly: GCF_043159975.1. Lineage (NCBI taxonomy): Eukaryota > Metazoa > Chordata > Mammalia > Primates > Cercopithecidae > Macaca > Macaca nemestrina. The sequence goes on from NC_092128.1 coordinate 157,132,432, forward strand.
ACACAAGTCCTTTCAAATATCTGGAAAGGCTCCCCAAGAGGAATAGCTACAAATAACCCCAGACAGTGAAGACTACAATAAATACTTAACCTCCTTAATGCCCAGACACTGAAGAACATCTACTAGCATCAGCACCATCCAGGAAAACCTTATCTCACCAGGTAAACTAAATAAGGCACTAGGGACCAATCCTGGATAAACAGAGATATGTGACCTTTCAGAGAATTCAAAATGGATGTGTTGAGGAAACTCAAATAAATTCAGGATAACACAGAGAAGGAATTCAGAATTCTATTCAATAAATTAACAAAGAGATTAAAATGATTAAAAAGAATCAAGCAGAATTTCTGGAGCTGAAAAATGCAATTGGCATACTGAAGAATGCATCAGAGTCCTTTAGTAGCAGAACTGATCAAGCAGAAAAATTAGTGACCTTCAAGACAGGTTACTGAAAATGCACAGTCAGAGAAGACAAAAGAAGAAAGAATAAAAAAAAAAAAACAAAAAAAAACGAAACACAACTATGGGATCTAGAAAATAGCCTCCGAAGGGAAAATCTAAGAATTATTTACGTTAAAGAGAAGGTAGAGAAAGCAATAGGAGTAAGAGAAAATAACAGAGAACTTTCCAAACCTAGAGAAAGACATCAACATGCAAGTACAAGAAGGTTATAGAACACTAAGCAGATTTAATCCAAAGAAGACTATCTCAAGGTATTTAATAACCAGACTCCCAAAGGTCAAGGATAAACAAAAAAATCCTAAAATCAGCAAGAGACAAGAAACAAGTAACATACAATTAGAAAATAAACAAATAACATATGATTAATTTTATGTTATCTGTTTCTTTTCTTTTGATGCTTTTAGCTCTAATATGTCTGGCAACAGGCTTTTCAGTGAAAGCCTTACAGGCCAGGAGAGAGTGGCATGACATATTAATCATGCTCAAGGAAAATAACTTTTACCCTAAAATAGTATATCTGGTGAAAATATCCTTGAAACATGTAGGAGAAATAAGGACTTTTCCAGATAAACAAAAGCTGAGAGATTTCATCAATACCAGACCTGTTCTATAAGGTTCTATAAGGAATGTTAAAGTGAGTACCTCAATCAGAAAGAAAATAACATTAATGAGTAATAAATAATCACCTAAATGTACAAAACTTACTGGTAATAGTAAGTACACTGAAAAACACAGAACATTATAATACAGTAACTGTGGTGTGTAAACTACTATTATCCTAAGGAGAAAGATTAAATGATGAACCAATAAAAAATAATAACTACAGCAACTTTTCAAGACATAGTCAGTACAATAAGATATAAATAGAAACAACAAAAAGTCACAAAACAGGGGGATGAAGTTAAGACATAGAGTTATTCATTTTATTTTTGCTTGTTTGCTTGTTTATACAAAGAGCATTGTTGTTATCAGGTTAAAGTAATGGGTTATAAGATAGTATTTCCAAGCCTCATGGTAACCTCAAACCAAAAAACATACAATGGATACACGAAAAATAAAAAGCAAGAAACTAAATTATATCACCAGAAGACAAAGTTATTTGCACTAGTGCAAAACAGGAAGGAAAGAAAAAAAGGAAGAGAAGATCATAAAAGATCCAGAAAACAGATAACAAAATGGCAAGAATAATTCCTTACTTATCAATAATAGCACTGAATGTAAATGTCCTAAACTCTTCAATAAAAGGATATAGCATGGCTGAACGGATAAAAAAACAAGACCCTTTGGTCTGTTTCCTACAACAAACACACTTCACCTATAAAGAAACACATAGACTGAAAATAATGGGATGGGAGAAGATATTCCATGCCATTGAAAACCAAAACACAACAGGAGTGACTATACTTATATAAGACAAAATAGATTTCAAGACAAAAACTACAAGAACAGACAAAGAAGGTCACTATATAATGATGAAGGGGTCAATTCAGCAAGAGGATATAACAATTTTAAATATATATGCCCCCAACATGGGAGCACCCAAATATATACAGGAAATATTGTTAGAGCTAAGGAGAGGGATAGTTCCTGCTACAATAATAGTTGGAGACTTCAACACTTCACTTTCAGCATTGGACAGATCTTCCAGACCGAAAATCAACAAAGAAACATTAGACTTAATCTGCACTATAAATCAAGTGGATTTAATAAATATTTGCAGAACATTTTATTTAAGAGCTGATGAATACACATTTTTTCTTCAGTAAATAGATCATGCCCAAGGATAGACCCTATGTTAGGTCACAAAACAAATCTTAAAACATTTAAAAATTGAAATAATATTAAGAATCTTCTGTGACAACAATAGAATAAAAATAGAAACTAATAACAAGAAGTATTTTGGAAACTGTACAAGTACATGGAAATTAAGCCATGTACTCCTAACGACCAAGGGGTCAATGAAGAAATTAGTATGTAAATGACGAGTTGATGGGTGCTGACGAGTTGATGGGTGCAGCACACCAACATGGCACAAGTATACATATGTAACAAACCTGCACGTTATGCACATGTACCCTAGAACTTAAAGTATAATAATAATAAAAATAAATAAAAATAAATAAAAACAAAAGTCAAATATAAAAAAAAAAAAGAAGAAATTGAATAGCTTCTTGGAACAAATGATAATGGGAACAAAACATCCCAAACCCATGGGATACAGCAAAATAAGTACTAAGAGGGAAGTTTATAGCTATAAGTGCCTACAGCAAAAAGAGGAAAAACTTCAAATAAACAATCTAATGTTTCATCTTAAAGAACTAGAAAAGCAAGAGCAAAGCAAACCCAAAATTAGTAGCGGAAAAGATAAGAACAGAAATAAGTGAAATTGAAATGAAAAAAAAAATACAAAAGAGCAATGAAACAAAAAGTTGGTTTTCTAAAAAGTTGAACAAAATTGACAAACTTTCAGCCAGTCTGAGAAAAAAGAGAAGATCCAAATAAAGTCAGAAATGAAAAAAGAGACATTACAACTGATATGGCAGAAATGCAAGAGATCATTAGTGGTTACTATGAGCAACTCTATGCCAATAAATTGGAAATTCTAGAAGAAATGGAGAAATTTGTATATATATACAACCTACTAAGATTTAACTTGGGAGAAATCCAAATCCTGAACAGACCAATAACAAGTAACAAGACCAAAGCTATAATAAAATACCAATCCCACTCAAACTCTTCTAAAAGATAGAGGATGAGGAAATACTTCCAAACTCATTCTATTAGGTCAGCATTATATTAAAATCAGACAAAGACACCTCAATAAAATAAAACTACATGCCAATATCTCTGATGAATATTGATGCAAAAATCCTCAGCAAAATAGTAGCAAACTGAACAATACATTAGTATTAGTAGCAAATTAGTAGCAAACTGAACAATACATGTACAACAATACATTAGAAATATCATTCATCATGACCAAGTGAGATTTATCCCTGGGATGCAAGGATAGCTCATCATACATAAATCAATCAATGTGATACATTATATCAACAGAATGAAGAATAAAAATCATAGGATCATTTCAATTGATGCTAAAAAAGGAAGTTAATAAAATTTAACATCCCTTTATGATAAAAATTCTCAAAAAACCTGGAGACAGAAGACATATACCTCAACAAAATAAAAGTCATATATGACAGACCCAAGATAGTATCATACTGAATGGGGAAAAACTGAAAACCTTTACTCTATGATCTGGAACACAACAAGAATTCCTGCCATCACCATCATTATTCACCATAACACTGAAAGTCCTAGCTAGAGCGTTCAGACAAGAGAAGGCTATAAAGAACATCCACATTGGAAAGGAAGAAGTCAAATTATCCTTGTTTATAGATGATACGATCTTATATTTGGAAAAACCTAAATCCTCCACAGGAAAACTACTGAACCTGATAAAAGAAATTTGGTAAAAGAAATTTAGTAAAGTTGCAAGATACAAAATATACAAACAAAAATCTGTTGGTTTTGTTTTGTTTTGTTTTGTTTTGTTTGAGACAGGATCTCTCTCTGTTGCCCAGGCTGGAGTACAGTTGCCATTTCAGCTCACTCCAGCCTTGAATTCCCAGGCTAAAGTGATCTTCCCACCTCATCCCCCCAGCTACTGAGACTACAGGTGTGCACCACCCTATCTAGCATACACACACACACACACACACACACACACACACACACACACACACACAGATATATATATATATATATATTTGTAGAAACAAGATTCTATCATGTTTCCCAGGCTGGTCTCAAACTCCTGAGGCCAAGCAATTTACCTGCCTTGGCCTCCCAAAATGCTAAGATTACAGGTGTGTGCCACCATTCCTTGCCAAAACTCTGTATCATTTCTATATGCCAACAGTGAACAATATGAAAGAGAAATAAAGCAATGCAGTCCCATTTACAATAGCCACATGTAAAATTAAATACTTAGGAATTGACTTAACCAAAGGAATAAAACCTTTCTATAATGAAAAGTATAAAATACTGATAAAATAAATGTAAGAGAACACTGAAAGGTAGAAAAATATTCCATGTTCATGAATTGGAAGAATCAGTACTGTTGAAATGTTCACAATACCTGAAACAATTTACAGATTTAATGCCATATCTATAAGAATACCAATAACATTCTTCACAAAAATAGAAAAAACAATCCTAAAATTTATACAGAACCACAAATACCCAGAAAATCCAAAGCTATCCTCAGCAAAAAGAACAAAACTGGAGGAATTTCATTACCTGACTTCAAATGATACTACAAAGTTATAGTAACCAAAATAACATGGTGCTGACATAAAAACAAACACACAGGCACATAGACCAATAGATCAATGGAACAGGATAAAGAACCCAGAAGCAAATTTACAAACCTAGAGTGAAGTCATTTTTGATAAAGGTGCCAAGAACATACACTGGGGAAAAGACAGTATCTTCAAGAAATGCTCCCAGGAAAACTGGATATCTGTATGCAGAAGAACAAAAGTAGACCTCTATCTAACACTATAAATAAAAATAAAATCAAAATGGATTAAAGACTTAAACCTAAGACCCCAAACTATGAAACTACTACAAGAAAAATTCGGAGAAAATCTCCATGACATTGATCTGAGCATAGATTTCTTGAGTAGTGGTCCATAAGCATAGGGAACCAAGCCAAAAATGGAGAAATAGGAAAACATTAAGTTAAACATTAAGCTACCCAAGACTGGGAAATTTATAAACAAATGAGGTTTAATTGACTTACAGTTCCACATGGCTGGGGAGGTCTCAGGAAACTTACAATAATAGCAGAAGGGAAAGCAGGCATGTCTTACATGGTGGCAGGCGAGAGCGAAAGAGCATAGGGAAAACTGTCACTTATAAAACCGTCAGATCTAGTGAGAACTCACTGTCACAAGAACAACCTGGAGGAAAGCACCCCCATGATCCAATCATCTCCCACCACTTCCCTCCCCTTGCATGTGGGAATTACAATTCAGATTACAATTCCAGATAAGATTTGGGTGGGGACACAGCCAACTCATATCATTCACAAATATGCAGAGATTAAACAACATGCTTCTGAACAACCAATGGTTCAAAGATGAAATAGAAAGGAACATTTGTAAAACTTGTGAGACAAAGATGAAAACACAACATACCAAAAACCTAGGAGACGCAGCAAAAGCAGTTCTAAGAGGGAAATTTATAACAATAATTGTCTTCATTAAAACGTAGGAAGATCTAGGCCAGGCACCGTGGCTCACACCTATAATCCTAACGCTTTGGGAGGCAAGAGGTGGTCGCATCATGAGGTCAGGAGATCAAGACCATCCTGGCTAACATGGTGAAATCCTGTCTCTACTAAAATTACAATAAAAAATTCACTGGGCATAGTGGCACGCACCTGTAGTCCCAGCTACTTGGGAGGCTGAGGCAGGAGAATCGCTTGAACCCAGGAGGCGGAGGTTGCAGTGAGTCAAGATCGTGCCACTGCACTCCAGCCTGAGTGACAGAGCAAGAATCTGTCTCAAAAGAAAAAAAAAAGTAAGAAGATTTCAAACAACCTAATGTTATACCTAAGGAAACAGAAGAACAAACTAAACTTAAAGTAAGCATGAAAAAGAAAATAAGAGATATCAGAGCCAAAAAAAAAAAAAAAAACAAAAAAACCCAAAAGAATAACGAAATAGAAAAATCAATAAAACTAAGAGTTGATTTATTGAACAAATAAAATATATACACACTGTTCTGGACCAAGCAAAAAAAACAAAAAGGAAAAGACTAAATAAATAGAATCAGAAATGAAAGTGAAGACATTACAATAGATGCCTTTGAAATAAGGATAGAGACAAATATGAATAATTAATTATATGCTAATAAATTGGATAATCTACAGGAAAAAAATAAATTTATGTAAATATACAACCCACCAAAACGGAATCAGGAAAATAATGAAAGCCCGAATAGAGCAATAACAAATAAAGAGATTGATGTAGTAATTGAATTGAAAACCTTCCAACAAAGAAAATTCCAGGATCAGATGGCTTAATGGCTGAATTCTAGCAAACATTGAAAAAATTAATATCAGTTCTTCTCAAACTCTTTCAAAAAATACATAACTTGAGGGAATACTTTCAATCTCATTTTATGAGGCCAGCATTGCCCTTACATTAAAGTCAGACAAAAGCAGTGCAAGAAAAAAAAATAAAAAAGGCTTACCAGCCAATATCTCTGATGACCACAGTTGCAAAAATCCTCAATAAAATAGTAGCAAACCAAATGCAACAACATATTGAAAAGATTATACATTACAACCAAGTGGGATTTATCCCTGGTATCTAAGATTGACTTAACACATTCAAATCAATCAATGTGATATCTCACATTAACAGAATGAAAGACAAAACTCGTAAGATTATTTTAGTGGATGTGGAAAAAGCATTTGACAAAGTTCGACATCCTTTCTTGATAAAAACTCTCAACAAATACTACCAAGAGCAATCAGACAAGAAAGAGAAATCGAAGACATCCAGATTGGAAAAGAAGAAGTAAAACTATTCTCTCTGCAGACAATATGATCCTATATGTTGAAAAACCTAAAGGACACACACACACACACACACACACACACACACACACTTAAAACAAATGAATTCAGTAAATTTGCAGGATACAAAATTGAAATTCAAAATTGACTTACATTTCCTTATACCAGTAATGATCTATCTGAAAAACAAATAAAAAAGATAATCCCTTTTACTATAGCATCAAAAAGAATAAAATATTTAGAAATAAGTTTAACCAAAAAGATGGAAAATCTGTACACCGAAAGCTATTAAACACTAGTGAAAGAAATTAAAGACAGAAATATATGGAAAGATACCTCATGTTCATGGGCTGAAATAATTAATACTGTTAAAATGTCCATATTACCCAAAGAACTACATTTGTCCTCAATATCCGTGGGGCAATTGGTTCCAGGACACCCCGTGTGGATAACAAAATCTCTGGATGCTCAAGTCCCTTTTATAAAATGGAGTAGTATTTCATATAACCTACACACCTTTTTTTTGTTTGTTTGTTTACTTTAACTCATTTCTAGATTCCTTGTAATATCTAATACAATGTAAATGATATGAAAAGAGTATCGTTGTTATACTGTATTTTTAAAATTTCTTATTTTTTAATGTTACATTTTTTCTGAATATTTTTTGATCTGTGGTTGGTTGAATCTTCAAGTATAGCACCCATAGATACAGCGGGCTGACTTTATACAGATTCAATGCAACGCCTATCAAAATTCCAATGGCATTCTTCACCTAAATAGAAAAAATTGTATGGAACCACCAAAGACCCCAAATAGCCAAAGCAATGTTGAGAAAGAAAAACAAAGTTGGAGGCACTAGGTTTTCTGACCTGAAATTATATTACTAAGCTATAATAAAAAGAGTATGCTACTTGTATAGAAACCAATACACAGGCCAATAGAATAGAATAGAGAACCCATAAATAAACCCAAACATATATGATCAACTAATTTTTAATAAAGGCACCAAGAAAACACAATGAGGAAAGAACAATATTTTCCATAAATGGTGCTGAGACAACTGATATTCACATGTAAAAGACTGAAATTGGATGCTCATTTTAAACCATACAAAAAATAAAAACACTGAAAATGGATTAAAGACTGTAAACTGCAAAACTCCAAGAAAAACACATAAGGAAAAAGATTCTTGACATCAGTCTTGTCAATAAGTTTTTAGATATCACAGCAAAAGCTCAGGCAACAAAAACAAAAATAAACCAGTGAGACTAAGCAAAAACAGACAAATGGGACTACATCAAACTAAAAATATTCTGCACAGCAAAGAAAATAATCAACCAAATGAAAAAGCCTATGGATTGGGGAAAATATTTGCAAATTGTATATCTGATGAAGTGTTAATATGCAAAATCTATAAGGAGTTCACACAACTCAATAGCAAAGAACAAGTAATCTAATTAAAATTTGGTAAAGTACCCCAATAGGCATTTCTCCAAAGAAGATGTAAAAATGTCCACCAGGCATATGAAAAGGTGCTCAACATCACTAATCGTCAGAGAAATGTAAATCAAAATCACCGTGAGATACTGTGTCACACCTGTTACAGTGGTTATATCAGGAAGACAAGAGAAGTATTGACAAGGGTGTGGAGGAAAAGGGAGCTTTTTCATACTGTTGGTGGGAAGGTAAATTGGAACAGCCATTATAGAAGACAGTGTGGAGTTCCATCAAAAAATTAGAAGTAGAACTACCCTATGACCCAGCAATTCCTCTTTTGGTATACATCCAAAAAAATTAAAACAATATGTTTAAGAGATATCTGCACCTCCATGTTTGTTGCAGTTTTATTCACAATAGATAAAATATAGAAACAATCCAACTGTCTGTCCATAGATGAATAAAGAAATTATATAGGTATATGTGTGTGTGTGTATTTTATATATATATAATATACATATCTCATATATATATATATATGAATATTATTCAATCTTAAAGAAGGAGATTCAGCCAATTGTAACAGCATGGATGAAGTTGGAGGACATTATGCTAAGTGAAACAAGCCAGACATAGAAAGAAAAATAGTGCATGGTTTCACTTACATTCAGAATTTAAAAACAGTTGAATACATAGAAACAGAATCGAACAGTGGTTACCAGAGCCTGGAGGATGGGGAAATAATGAGGAGATGTAGGTCAAAGGCTTCAATGTTGCAGTGTCTCAGAATGTAACTGTATCTGGCTATAGACCTTCAAATAGAAGATTAAGTTAAATAAGGATGTTAGGGTGGTCCCTAATTCAATCTGACCAATGTCCTTATATTAAGAGGGAATTTGGACACATAAAGAGACACCAGGAATGCACATGCACAGAGTAAAGTCCATGTAATGGCACAGTGAAAAGGTGACCATCTCAAGCCAAGGAGAGAGGACTCTTTTGGCCTCAGAAGAAACCAAACTGCTGACATCTTAATCTCAGACTTCTAGCCTTTAGGATGGTGAGAAAATATATCTCTGTTGTTTAATCCACCAATCTGAGTATTTTGTTATGGCTGCCCTAGCAAACTATTAGGTAGACAAGAACAGTGCTCGTGTCTTTTCTAGACCTAAAATTCTACTGTTGTTTTAAAAAGATTGCTGCTCTTTTCTTGAGAGTCAAAAGTAAATGCAGATAATTCCCATAATCCTGGGGTGGTCTTAAGGAACTTTTTAATGTCCTCATTATCTTTCTTCCTTTATTTCTTACTTACTATGAGATACTTACTATAAGTTTTCTAGTAGCAATATCAGAATCCTATCAGTTCACAGTGTATGAGCCTAATATTATACATGATAAATCATTCTCACTTGCATTTTGTGTATACTTCATTATTAATATATTTGTTATTTCAGCTCAGAACCATTGCTTAAGGACTAAAGTATAGTTCTTTCTGAACTTTATCTTTTCTCTGATTATCCTCTGATCAATAAAGTCTTTACAGTTAAACTCTTGGACATTACCATTTTGTTTCTACAATGTCAATATCTTCATGTTTCCAGTGTCTTTACTATCAGATCCTTGCCAAATCATTCTTTTCACATAATTATGATAAATTATAAAAATCTCAGTGTATTTGGTATTATTGTAGGTTAAATGATATTTCTGGGATTTGCAAACATATATTGCACATTTTCATGATGTCACAAAAAACTAATGATAACCAGGACTCCTTAGAGAAATGATTAAAACTGAGGCACGAAATGTACAAGGTGAGCCTAGACTATTTTTTAGTGCCAGAAAGCAAATGAATGCTTACAAACAAACAAACAAAACCCATATTGATCATATTGATGAAGGTGTGTCAAAGGGACACATGAGTATAATCATGAGAAAAACATCAGACGAATTCCAGTAGAGGGACATCCTACAAAACACTTTACTCCTCAACAGTGTTCAGGTACTCATGTAAAAACAAAATCTAGGAAACTGTCACAGGCATCAGGAGCCTAAGGAGACAGACATAATAGCTGAATGCAATGTGGCATCCTGGATGACTTCCTGGAATAGGAAAAGGATATTAGGTAAAAACCAAGGACATCTGAACAAATTATGGACTTCGATAAATAAATAACAATGCATTTGTATTGGTCCATTAATCATAACAAATGTACCATATTACAAATAGGAAAAACTGAGTCTGGAGTACATGAAGACTCTGTGTACTATTTTATCAATTTTTCTGTAAATCAAAACCTGTTTTAGAGAATAAAGTCTATTTAAAAAAAATGAAATCAGACTTCAAAACTTCTTGGCTATTTTGAGCTTAGTGCTGGTAACATTAAAAAAAGGTTTAAACTATCTTTAAAACTTTGTGAGGGATGATATGACATATACCTAGGTATTTTTACTAGCTTTTCAAATAAAATTAACTGAGTTTTCGCTTACAAAAAGATTATGATGAAGCCTACTCTAATTTCCCATACATCAGAAAGCTTTTTCCTAAAATAATAAGTTTTAGGAAAATGTAATTTAGTAGGACTTTTTAAATAACTTTTATATATACATATATTTTTAGTAGAGATGGGGTTTCACCATGTTAGCCAGGATGGTCTCAATCTCCTGACCTTGTGATCTGCCCGCCTTGGCCTCCCAACGTGCTGGGATTACAAGCATGAGCCACCACGCCTGGCCATATAACCTTTTAAGTTTGGAAATTGCCTTTACAAATGTGTCGTAGTTACCATTAATTCTCACTTTGTAGATAGGTTAGCTAGTACAGAGATGTACTTAATGTTCAAAGCTAATAAGAAAGAATCAAGACCTGATCCCAATCATCAGACTCCTAGTTGAAGTTTCTTTTCACCACACCAGTGGTCTCCAAACATTTTTACTGCACACTTCTCAGTAAAATATTGTGAGAAGCAACCACAGGATATGATTATGTGTTTATAAATTATATGCATTTATATCTAAATTATTTTGGGTAGACTACAAAGCATACCTCAAAGTAAGTATTAAGATGATTCAATTACAAATTTATACAAACTAAATTTTTATTTTTTTAATGCACCAGGTGTTTATTTGTGCAGCCCTCTTTGTAAACTACTGCTCCAATTATTTATTGATGTGTAACAAACCATCTCAAAACACATTATTTTGTGGCAAAAAAAAGCTCACTTATTATTATCTCTCATGGGCCTGGGGTTGACTGGGGTCAGCAGGGTGGTTGTTACTTAGGGCCTCTCATATGGTTGCTGTCAGATTGTGACTGGGGCTTGAATCATTGGCTTGCTTACTCACCTATTATAGTACGGTTTTTGTTTGTTTGTTTGCTTGTTTGTGTTTTTTTTTTTTGCATTCTGCTCTTTCATTGTGCTTTAATGTAAATTACTGGCATTTCACTAGCTGTACTAAGCACTTTTTTCCCTCCTTGGTATTCATCAAACCCAATATATTAGTCTTTGGATTACATTCGCCCTCTACAAAACCAGGGACTAAGAGCTAAAGAGCAGACATAGGCCAAGAACTGTGGCTCACGCCTGTAATCCTAGCACTTTGGGAGGCTGAGGTGGGCAGATCACTTGAGGTCAGGAGTTCAAGACCAGCCTGGCCAACATGATGAAGCCCTGTCTCTACTGAAAATACAAGAATTAGCTGGAAATCTCATGGACTCAGATGGCGGAGGTTACCAATATTGCACCACTGCACTCCAACCTGGATGACACAGCAAGACTCCATCTAAAAAAAAAAGAAAGGAGAAAGATTAGTGCCATTGCCATCTTACCTCATAAGCATAATTCTGTCTCAAACATTGCTCCTCTTCAATGAAAAAAAACTACATGCACCTTGTGACAAAGTGTAGTGATGTGCCCCTCTTCTTAGTGTACGTGCTGAAGACAATATCTGTTTTTCCCACTACAGCGCTATTTTTTACCCTGCCTTGGAGTTATGCTATTAACTTTTCTATTCCCTTTGATTATAATCGGACTCTGATAACTTTAAAACTCAAAATAATCTCATTTTAGTAATAGATTCAATCTAGTGTATTAATATGAACTCTTATATAGAGCAAAATAACTTGTTCAGTTTGGGTTGCTGCAGCGTGGAGGCCACATTATGAATGGGGTGACAGATTTGTCTTTGTACTTTTCTCTCTTCCTCTGCTTTGAGCTTTGCTGCCTCCTGCCCAAGATTATCTCTGGATCTTTGAGGGTTGGAGATAGTGGGAAAGAAAGCAAGGAAAAATGTTTGTCTATATTACACTTTTCAGATTTGAGGACACAAGTGTTGTTACCTTCCTCCTCCTACTTAGTACTTTACAGTTCTCATTCTCAAATCTTTCTGACTGCTTTTCAAACTCAAAAATTCCAGTATGGGGAATTTGTACATTGAAGGGTTTAAGGAAGCAGAACTTCTAGGCCATGTGGATGTGGTGCACTCTAAGTACCTGGGGGTTTAGATAAACCTGAAAAGGGAAGAAAGCACAGGGTACATGAGTTTTGATCCCTGATACATTAGAGTCTTGAGAACAAGAATGATAAAGGATCAAGAGAGCTAATGGATAAGACTGGAGGAAAGGAAGCAGTGGGCAGGAAGAGTGGAGCTTGAGCAGGTGGGCCCTGGGTCCTGAAGCCTGAAAGGATGAGTGCTGCCTGGACCCATGGTATTCTGCTGTCAATCAGCTTCAGACTCCCTCGGTCACTGCCATAATCCAGTCAGGCTCCGGTTTGTTCTCTCTTTCACTCAAGAGAAAAGATCATGGAATGCAATGAGAATTTACAATTGTATTTAAGTTTCATATGATGCCTAAAATTAATTTTATGAGAGACAAAAATGTTTTAAACAATTAGAAACAAGGCTTAAATGAAAATTCCTTAAACTCTTATAATGATTGAATTTATTCATACTAAAGAGTGAATGATTAATATAAAAATCCGTCTTTGAAATGATGGCAGAAGGAGAGAAAGATCACTGGACTCCTGATGGGTGATAGGGTGACAACACCCAATATTCAGATTTGAGATGGCACAAAGATGTTTAAGGAAACCAAGACTTTCTCTCCCTCTCTCTTTTTTTAAACCACAAATGCTTTTGGATAAGTAAAAGCTTTATCTCAGATATACGACATTTTACATGGGCCATGTCCCAAATGTTCTGTCTCAAAGTACACAGAAAATGGCTTAAAAGGGGCATGGGAGCCAGATTCCCTGTGGACAGTAATTCTAATTCTGAAGAACACATGCAGTTGCTCAACAACGCTGCTGGATTGAGAAATGAGGTCTTGAGAATTACCAAAGAAGTGCTTTCAAGATAATAAAGCTTTGCAGTGTTCCATCGCCTGCAGAGGAACAGCAGGACAGACGGTTTTCCCTCTAAAAGGGCTAAACTTCTGAAACCTAACAATGATGGAACTGAAGCTTTGGAGTTGTTTTAAGTAAATACAGGAAAAAAAAATTCTGTCACAGTTCACATCATTTCAGGACTGACATTACCTGCTTTTATTTATTTTTTACTTTGTTTTGGTGATGCTGGTAAAATAGATGTCACTTGAGAGGTCAAGTCTTCAAAACAGGAGGGAAGCAGAGAGGTGAAGCAACTATGTGGAAAATTCAGGGAGATTTGCTGCTCATGCATACATTAGCCTAGGCATTTCTTTGAAGAAGCTGCTAGGTTAAGGAAATGCCAGTGCTAAGAAACTCCTTTTGAAGTAACTTTTTGAAATAATGCATTGCTTACGTGGGATTCTTTCACCTCCAGAATTTTTAGGACTAGTGGATCCCTTATTATTTGTCATTTTATGAAAGAATTTCAATAACTGCAGAGTAGCTGTTTGTCTAAACTTCCATCTTTTTCGTTTTAGCTTTGAGCCAGGCCTTTGCTAATATTTACTTATTTTATGGAAAAACAAACTTTATCACAAGACACAAAATTTAAGAGAGCATGGTCTGTCCCTTGAGCTCACCCAGCTTTCTCGTCAGCCCTGCTCTTGGTGATCCTCTTGCCTCAGTCCGCTTTGGCCCCTACATCCTGGCACCAATTCCATCATGGGTACCATTCTCAGATAGCTTTATTTTATTCTCTCTCTCAGTAAAGATACAGGAAATGGTGGCATTCTTTATTTTATTTTATTTTATTTTTATTTTATTTTTTGAGATGGAGTCTCGCTCTGTCACCCAGGCTGGAGTGCGGTGGCGCGATCTCGGCTCACTGCAAGCTCCGCCCCCCGGGTTCCCGCCGTTCTCCTGCCTCAGCCTCCCGAGTAGCTGGAACCACAGGCGCCGCCACCACGCCCGGCTAATTTTTTGTATTTTAGTAGAGACGGGGTTTCACCGTGTTAGCCAGGATGGTCTCGATCTCCTGACCTCATGATCCGCCTGCCTTGGCCTCCCAAAGTGCTGGGATTACAGGCTTGAGCCACTGCGCCCGGTCGATGGTAGCATTCTTATTCTTTGGCATGAGGTAGGAATGTTTATATTTAATTTGTGAACCCCAAAATATGATCTTGAAGCAAAGATTGATAGCAATGCAAGTAGCAGGTGAAATCACCTGGAGCTCTACCTGATGCCCCTTCAACAAATGCACCATAAACATTCTCATCCTCTTCTTAGTCAGATCTAGAAGGAAACCCACTTTACTGCTTTGTCTGAATGTGACTTGTAGTGAACTAAAAAATGTATGAAATTCTCATCCTTCATTTAAGATAAGACTAGAGCTATAAGAATTGAAAAGAACTAGGAAATAGTATATCAACCTTCAATCATTTGAACAAAATGTTCATGATGGTAAATAGGAGGTCTTGAATCGTTCCCATAACCTCTTCAGGATTCCACTCCTTGTTACGATGACGGGGCATTTCACATCGCATCTGCTTTGAGATTGTCACCAAACTAAACAAATAGGCATGAGAACGACTATAGTAGAGGGAAGCAAATTCTTTGTGTTAACAATTGTTACCTGTTTTGCTAAAATCAGTAGCAGAAGAATTATGATGTGATTATTTAACTGGATAGTGATAGGTCTCATTAGGCTAGAATTTTGTAAGGGGTTCTGCTTGGTTTTACTTCTTTTGGCCAATAGACTGGTGATTCTAATAGCCAACAATGGTCTACCTGATCTGGCTAGCTACCTAGAAATATGATTGCAGAGATTCTTTAACTTAAGATTTTACGATATTATACAAATATATTTCTGTAAATAACTGAGCCCACACTTTCTATAAGCAGTTTTTTTATTACATGCAAAAGTTTTAAATCACTCGTAATCTCAGCATTTTAATTACTAAAAAATTATTTTACCTACTTTCATTCTCCTTCAACTCCACATCACTGTAATCACTGTAAATTATTTTATGAGTACATATTTCCTGGGTTTTAAATTTTATTTTGTTTTAAATTGACAGATATTAATTTTACATATTAATGGGGTACAGAATAATGTTTTGATACCTGTATACATTGTGTAATGATCAAACCAGGATAATTAGCATATCCATACCTTGAACACTTGTCATTTATTTGTGGTAAGAATATTCAAAATTCCCTCTTCTAGCTATTTTGTAATATACAGTTCATTATTTTTTAACTATAGTCATCCCACTGTGCAATAGAACACCAGAACTTATTCCTTCTATCTAACTGTAACTTTGTATCTGTTGACCAACCTCTCCCCATTTTTCCCTCTCCCCTGTTCTCCCCAGCCTCTGGTAACCACCATTCTACACTCTACTTCTATAAGATCAGCTTTTTTAGATTCCACATATGAGTTAGATCATGTGGTATTTGTCCCTCTGTGCTTGGAAACTTTTATTCAACATAATGTTCTCTAGGTTAACCATGCTGTTGCAAATGACAGGATTTCATTCTTTTTTATGGCTGGATAGTATTCTATTGTGTATGTATATCCATTTTTTTAATCCATTCATCCATTGATGAACACTTAGCTTGTTCCTATATTTTGCCTATTGTGAATAATGCTGCAATAAACATGGGGGTGCAGATATCTCTTCAACATATTGATTTCATTTCATTTGGATATATACCCAAAATAGGGGTTGCTGGGTCTTAGTGTAGTTCCATTGTTAATATTTTGAGAAAACTCTATGCTGTTTTCCATAATGCCTGCTCCAATTTACCTTCCCACCAACAGTGGCTAAGTGCTCTCCTTTTTCTATATCCTCACCAACATTTGTTATTTTTTTTTTTTTTATCTTTTTGATAGTCACTATTCTAATGGGGGTATGGTGACTTCTCATTGAGGTTCTAATTTGCATTTTCCTGATGATTAGTGATACTGAGCATATTTTCATATACCTGTTTTCATCTTTTGAGAAATGTCTCTTCACATCTTTTGCCCATTTTCAAAGTGAATTTATTTATTTCTTTTTCTGTTGACTTGTTTGAGTTTCATATATATTCTGGATCTTAACTGCTTGTGAAATGCATGGTTTATGACTATTTTCTTTCATTCTGTAGGCTATCTCGTCAACTCTGTTTATTAAGGTTTTACTGTGCAGAAGTCTTTCAGTTTGATATAATCCCATGTGTCTATTTTTACTTTGTTTTCTGGGCTTTTAAGGTCTTACCCCAAAAATTCCTTGCCCAGACCAATGTCATAAGCATTTATCCAATTTTTTCCTCTAGTAGTTTTATAGTTTCAGATCTTACATTTAAGTCTTCAGTCCACTCTGAGTTGACTTTTGTAAGTGGTGAAAGGTAGGAATCTAGTTTCATTCTTCTGCATGTTTAAATTCAGTTTTTTCCAGCACCATTTATTGAGAGACTGTTCTTTCCCCAGTGTGTGTTCTTGGCACCTTTATTGCAATTCATTTGGCTTAAATGTGTGAATTTTTTTCTGGATACTCTATTTTTGTATCATTGTATTCATTGTATATGAATGAATACACATTGTGTTCATTGTATTCATTCATTTTGTATTCATTCTAATTTTTGTATTCATTGTAGACATAGGGTTTTCTATGTTGCTCAGGAGGGTCTCGAACTTCTGGACTCAAGCAATTTGCCTGCCTCCGCCTCCCAAAGTGCTGGGACTACAGGTGTGACCCACTGTGCCTGGCCTATAGTTTTTATCATAGAGATCTTTCACCTCCTTGGTCAAATTTATTCATCAGTATTTTGTTTGTTTTATAGCTATTGTAAATGGGATTACGTGCTTGATTTCTTTTTTTAGAAAGTTCTCTGTTGGCATATAGAAATACTACTGATTTTTGTGTTTATTTTGTATACAGCCACTTTACTGAATTTGTTTATTAGTTCCAATAGTTTTTTGTCGATTCTATAGGTTTTTTTTATAATTAAGATCATGTCTTCTGCAAACAGAGACAATTTGACTTTTACCTCTCCAATTTGAATGCCTTTTTCTTTTTCTTGCCTAATTGCTCTAAGACTTCTAGTACCACATTGGATAGAAGTCGTGAAGACGAACATCCTGGTCTTGTTCCAGAATTTAGAGGAAAAGCTTTTAACATGTTTCCAGTCAGTGTGATATCAGTTCTGGGTCTTTCCATATATGGCCTTATAGTGTTGAGGTACATTGCTTCTGTAACTAATTTGTTTAGGGTTTTTATCATAAAGGAATGCTACATTTTATTGAATGTTTTTTCTTTCTCTATTGGGATGATCATTTGGTTTTCCTCCTTCATTCTGTTGATGTGATATAGCACATTTATTTGATTTTTGTATGTTAGACCATTCTTGCATCCCTGAGTTGAATCCTATTTGATCATGGTGAATGATCTTTTCAATGTGCGGTTGGATTCAGTTTGATAATATTTTGTTGAGGATTTTTAAATTCATTTTCGACAGGAATATTGACCTGTAGTTTTCTTTTTTTTTTTTTTCTTGTGTCCTTGTCTGATTTTGGTATCACAGTAATAATGGCCTTGGAGGATGAATTTGGAAGAATTCTCTCCAATTTTGCATAATAATTTGAGAAGAATTGGTATTTGTTCTTTAAATATTGGTAGAATTTGACAATGAAATCATTCAAACCTGGGCTTTTATTTCATGGGAGGCATTTTATTACTAATTCAATTTAGTTACTTGTTATTGGTCTGTTCAGGCTTTCTATTTCTTTGTGATTCAATCTTGGTAGTTTGTATGTGTCCAGGAAATTGTCCATTTATGTCAAGTTCTCCAATTTGTTGATGTTTAGTTGTTCATAATTGTCTCTAATGATCTTCTGAATTTCTGTAGTATTGGTTGCGATACCTCCTTTTTCATCTCTTATTTTATTTATTCAAGTAGTCTTTTTTTCCTTAATTGGCATAGCTAAGGGTTTGTCAATTTTGTTAATTTTTTTTAAGCAACTATTCATTTTATTGATCTTTTGTATTTTTTTAGTCTCCATTTTGTTTATTTTTGGTCTAATCTTTATTATTTCTTTCCTTCTAATTTTGAAGTTTGTTTGTTCTTGTTTTTCTAGTTTTTTGAGATGAAACATTACATTGTTTATTTGAAATCTTTCTACATTTTGATGTGGGCATTAATTGCTATAAACTTCCTTCTTAGAACTGTTTTTGCTGTATCTGATACATTTGTGATGTATTGTGTTTCCATTTTCAATTGACTCAAGACATTTTAAAATTAAAAATAAAATAAAATGTTTTAATTAAAAAGTTTTAAAATTAACCCACTAGTTATTCAGGAGCATGCCATTTAATTTCCATGTAGTTGTACGGTTTCCAAAGTTCCTAATGTTATTGATGTCTAGATTTTTTCCCTTGTGGTCAGAAAAGATACTTGATATGATTTTGATTTTTAAAAGTGTGTGGACTTGTTTTGTGGTCTAACACATGATCTGTCCTGGAGAATGAGAGTATTCCATTTGCTGTTGAGAAGAAAGTGTATTCTATGGCTGTTGGATGGAACACTCTGGAAATGTCTGTTAGGTCCATTTGGACTAGAGTGTGGTTTAACTCTACTGTTTTTTTGTTCACTTTTTGTCTAGATCACATGTCCATTGCTGGATTTGGGCTGTTGAAGTTCACTACAATTATAGTATTACAGTCCTTATCTCCTTTTAAGTCTATTAACATTTGCTTTATATATTTATTCTTCAACATAAGAAAACATTTTTATATTGGGTGAATACAAAATTGTTATATCCTCTTGCTGTATTTACCCCTTTATAATTATATTATGGCCTTCATTGTTTCTTTTCACAGTTTTTGTTTAAGATATCTTTTTTTCTAATGTAAGTATAACTACTCCTACTTTCTTCTGGTTTTCATTTGCATAGAATATCTTTTGTTCTATTCCTTCACTTTCAATCTATATATCCTTACAGGTGAAGTGAGTTTCTTAGGGACAGTATATAATTGGGTATTGTTTTCTTCTCCATTCAGCCCCTCTGCTATAGTTTGGATACTTGACCCTCCAAAAATCATGTTGAAATTTGCTCTCTAACGTTGGAGTGGAGCCTGCTGGGAGGTGTTGGAGTCATGGAGGTGAATTTATCATGAAATGCCTTCCTTGGCATTGGGGTGTGTATGAGTTCTCATTCTGTTAAATTCCCATGAGGGGTGGTTGTCAAAAAGTACCTCCCCTTTCCTTCACTTTGCTCTTGCTGTGTGATGTCTGCACATACTAGCTCCCATTTGCCTTCTGCCATGTGTGGAAGCAGTTTGAGGCCCTCATCAGAAGCAGATATTGGCACCATGCTTCTTGTACAGGCTGCAGAACAGTGAGTGAAATAATCCTCTTTTCAAATTACCTACCCTCAGGTATTGCTTTATAGCAACACAAACAAACTAAGATATCCTCTATCTCTGTTAATTGGAGATTTACTTTGAATGCAAGGCCAATTTACATTCAAGGGAATTATTGATAGGAAAAGTCTAACTACTGCCACTTTGTTACTTATTTTCTAATTGTTTTGTAGGTTCCTTTTTTCTTTCTTCCTCTCTTACAGTCTTCTTCCGAGGTTAAGTGATTTTTTCTAGTTGTATGTTTTGATTCCTTGCTTTTTTATTTTTAATGTATCTTTTATAGGTTTTTGCTTTGTGGTTACTGTGAGGCTTACCAATGCCAACCTATAGTTATAGCAAGTTACTTTAAACTGATAACAATTTAACTATGATTGCAAAGAAAAAAGGAATTTAAAAAGCTGTACATTTAAAGTACATTCTCATCCTAAATTTTAAATTTTTATTATCATAATTTAAATTTTTATATTGCCTGTTTCTTAATGAATTATTATAGTTATTAATTTTGATAGTTTTATAGTTTTATACTAAAGATATGTGTTTTCAGAATCATAAGTTATCTATTGTTGTAGTATTTGAATAACAATCATGGTACCATCATTTTCCTTTGGTTTGTAGAACTCTCTGTAGCATTTTTCATAGGACAGGTGTGGTAGCAATAAATTTCCTCACTTTTTGTTTGTCTGGGAATGTCTTTATTTCTCCTTCATTTCTGAAGAATAGTTTACTAGGTAAAATATTTTTGGTTGACAGTTGTTTTTATTCAGCATTCTGAATATATTATCCTACTATCTTCTGGCCTGCAAGATTTCTGCTGAGAAGTCTTCTGCCAGGGATATTAGAGCTCCATTATATGCTATTCACTTCTTTTTTCTCACTGCCTTCAGGACTCTTTTTTTGTTTTGACCTTTGAGAGTTCGATTATAATGTATATTAGAGTGTTCTTATTTGGTTTGAATCTAATTAGTGACCTATGATCTTCCTGACCTGAATATTTTTATCCTTCTTCAGATTTGGGAAATTTTCTGCTATTATTTCTTTGAATTATCATTCCACCTCTTTGTCTTTCTCATTTTTCTTTTTAACATAAGTAACCCACATATTTGCTCTTTTGATGTACTTCCATAGATCCTATATGCTTTCTTGTTCCATTTCATTTTTTTCTCTTTTATTCTCTATTTGTTTTCAAATATCCTTTCTTTGAGCTTACTGATTCTTTCTTCTGTTTGATCAATTCTGCTGTTGATGGTCTTTATTACATTTTTCATTTTATTCATTGTAGTTTTGGCTCCAAACCTCTGTTTGTTTTTTTATTATTTTATTCTCTCTGTTAACTTTATGTTAAATTTCTGATTCTTTTGTTTTACTGAATTTGGCTGAGCTTCCTTAAAACAGCTATTTTGAATTCCTTGTATGAGAGATCACACATCTCCATCGCTGTAGGGTATGTTATTGATGTCTTATTTTGTCATTTTGATAAGGTTACATTTTCCTAAATGGTCTTGATGCTTATGGATGTCTGATGATATCTGCCCATTGAAGGACTTAGTATTTATTCTAGTCTTCACAATCTAGCTGTGTTTGTAACATTCTCTCCTCAGATATTTTAACCAGACTGATTGGGTTGTGTTCCCTGAGCTCGTGACCACTGCAGCTATCTCAACACTAGAGGATGCTCTAAGCCCAGGTTTGCCATGTGTAGCATAAGGATGCCAAGGATGTGGTGACTCTGGCAGGGATGAATCTGAGGAAGGCCCAAGAAAGGTACTCAGGCTGCGAGGGAAAGCTAACCAGAGACCAGAAGCCAAAGACTGTCTCACTGGCCTAGATAAGCATGCCTTCCAGCAGATCCCTACACACACAGGATAGGTTTTTGACTGTAGCCTAAATAAGCATGCCTTCCAGCAGATCCACACACAGGATAGGTTTTTGACTGCAGCGAGAGGAGCTAGAGCTGAGAGTGGGTCCCCTTGGGATCTCCTGTGGAAGGGTGGGAGGTGAGCTCATTTTGTTATCTCAGAGAGGCATGTCTTGATTTTTTGTTAATTGGCTTCATTTTTACTCTCTCTAGCCTTTTCTTGTGGAAACCATACTGTATGAATGTTGGGTTCCTGGGAATTTTTCTGTCTCTTGGTGGTTTGTTTTCTGTTTGAAACTATTTATTTGCTATGTGTTCGGCAAAATTCTCCCATCTTCTCTTCCAACTCACTGATTTCCTTTTCAGCTGTGGATATTTTGACTATATATTAAGTTGTTTTTTTTTTTTTTTTTGATTTTAGCAAATATACTTTGCTCTTTTTTCATAATCTCCTATCATACTTCCTACATAAAATATCTGCCTGCATCACCTTGAGGATAATTATCTTTTCTGGTTACTGAAGTATCAATTCCTTTTGTGTGTGTGTGTGTGTTTTTTCTCATGGCATTGGTTTTCATCAAAACTCATCTATGAACTGAGAATTTCAGCTGAACTGTCAGCAGCCAGCCTCAGAGGAAAGGTGCAGCCAACCTCAGAGGAAAGGTGGAATCACCTGCCGAGGGCTTATACTTCATATGGTTTTCAGTTAGAGTAAAGGGATGGGAGTAATATCTCAGCAACTGGTTTTCTGGCTCTAATTTCTGCCTAGTCCTCCATGGGGTCACCACTCATCTGGGTTAACACCATGTCCTTTGGCCCAAACACAATGTTCATTCCTGGAGTCAAACCCTACTGACACTACAGGGACATGACACACAAGGGTATATGGTTGCAGAGTCAACCAATGTGGATGCTCTCCTGGCAATAACAAAGTAATCCTGTCAACTGAACCATGTTCTGCATAATAGTGAGAAGATTGCTGTTAGCATTTAACAATGTATTTAGAACATATTTCCAGTTTTTGTGTGTGTGTGTGTGACTGCACAATATTCCATTCTATACCTGTATTACGATGTGTGTAATTACTCCCTGGTAGTTTGTAATTTTTTTTTTTTTTTTTGAGGTGGAGTTTCACCCTTTTGCCCAGGCTGGAGCGAAGTGGCACAACCTCAGCTCATTGCAGCCTCCACCTCCTGGGTTCAAGCAATTCTCCTGCCTCAGCTTCCTGAGTAGCTGGGATTATAGGCGCCCACCACCATGTATGGATAATTTTTGTATTTTCTTTTTTAGTAGGGACGGGGTTTCGGCATGTTAGCCAAGCTGGATTTGAACTCCTGACCTCAGGTGATCCACCTGCCTCGGGCTCCCAAAGTGCTAGGATTACAAGTGTGAGCCACCGCATCAGGCCAAAGGGATGGGGTCTCACTATCTTATCCAGGCTGATCTTGAAATCACCTCAAGCATGCCTTTCACTTTGGCTTCCCAAAGTGCTGGGATTATAGTTGTGAGCCATTGCACCCAGCCTCTGGTAAATTTTTAAGTTGTTTCTAGTATTATGCTATTGTAAACAGCAATAGCATAATAGATATTTGACAGATATTCTTGGTATCAGTTTTGTAGAATAGATTCTTAGAAGCACAATTGCTGGATCATAAAGCCTACGCATTTTTAAACAATTCATACTCCCATCAACAATGTAGGAGAGTGTGTTCTCCCACTACCAAATCAAACCTAATCTTTTTAATTTTGCCAAGCTGATACAGGAAAAATGGTATCAGATTATTATATTGGCTTATATTTCTTCTATTATAAAATTTTTCTGCTATATTTCTTTCTAGTATGATTACAATTTTGTTGTTTTCACATTTACATTTTTCGTTGTTGAGATGGAGTTTTGCTCTTGTTGCCCAGGCTGGAGTGCAATGGCACGATCTTGGCTCACCATAACCTCTGCCTCCTGGGTTGAAGCGATTCTCCTGCCTCAGCCTCCTGAGTAGCTAGGATTACAGGGATTCGCCACCATGCCCAATTTATTTTGTATGTTTAGTAGAGACGGTGTTTCTCCAAATTGGTCAGGCTGGTCTCAAACTCCCGACCTCAGGTGATCCACCTGCCTTGACCTCCCAAAATGCTGGGATTACAGGCATGAGCCATCACCACGCCTGGTCTGTTTTCACATTTACATTTTAAGTGATCTGTCATTTATTATGGTACCATTGTGAAACAAGGATCCAACTATTCTTTTTCATTTGACAACTAACTGTCTCAGTACTATTTGTTGGATAAAATATTCTTTCCCCATTGATATGAAATGCCAAATTTATCATTTGTAGATTCCAGTATGTACTTGCATTATTTTATGAGCTTTATTTGGGTCAAGTGATCTATTTCTCTGTTGTTGTATCTGTACTATACTTTATAGTTACAACAAAGAAATACGTTTAAGTTCCTGGGAGGCCACAAACTTTCTCATTATTATTTTCAAAAAGTTTGTAGCTTTTGTGCCCACTCACCAAATTTCAAAAAGAAAAAGGAAAGAGTCAAGCTTCTACTGGGAATATTTCTACATTTATTAATAATTGGAATATATCTTACTGGGATTGTATTTTCAATTGGGAAAAGGATATGCTTCTTCCTTTCTGTGCTTTTCTAAGGCTATATAGGTTTCTTCTTACAGTTCTTATTCCTTTTTGGTTAAATTTATACCTAGGTATTATCAAATTTTGTTACTAACTTGAATTAGATTTTTCTCTTTTTTTCACTTTTGCATGTTAGCTTTACTCATAGAGAAAAACTATTGATATTTGTGTATTTTTTAATAGAGAGCAACTTTATAGGACTTCATAGTTCTAAAATTATTTTAGTTATTTATTTTGGATTACAAAGGCATATACTTACATTATCTGCAAATGATAATAGCTCTATCTCTTCTTTTTCAAAATGTAATCAATTAGCGAATGCATTTCCAAAATTTGTTTCCTGAGCTAACCTCTGTATACTATTGGTGACAGTCATAGCTGTTTGGCTCCTGACTTTATTGGAATGCTTTTAGTATACCACCTTTTAATATTTCCAGTTTCTGATGAATACATTTTTGATGTTTCAGAAATTGTCTTTATTATTATTATTATAATTGTTATTATTTTGAGATGGAGTCTTGCTCTGTCGCCCAGGCTGGAGTGCAGGGGCACAATCTCGGCTCCCTGCAACCTCTGCCTCCAGGGTTCGAGCAATTCTCCCTGCCTCAGCCTCCCTAGTAGCTGAGATTATAGGCACCCGCCACCACGCCTGGCTAAGTTTTTGTATATTTAGTAGAGACGAGGTTTTGCCATGTTGGCCAGACTAGTCTTGAACTCCTGACCTCAGGTGATCTGCCTGCCTCAGCCTCCCAAATTGCTGGGATTACAGGTGTGAGCCACCACTCCTGGGGATCTTTTTTATTATATTAGAAGCATTTTTAAAAAAAATATTAGAAATATCTGACACATTTTATGAAGAGGGAGTAGTAGTAATCCTACATCACCTGAGAAAGTACAACTGGCCTGATCTGGATTCTTTCTCTGTGTGTCTTATATTTCTCTTGTCCCATGTGGTCATCAATGGGAGATGTATGCTACTTACTTTTTTATTATTTATTTTATGCTTGTGTCTTTAATCAGAGTGCATAACGTATGGAATCTTTCTCAACTGGTTTCCTTTGGAAGACTTGATTTTGTTCAAAATTTCACCAAATCCTGTCTGTGGACATGCGGTGCTGTCACGCCCTTTATTCTTGTACCAATCTTCCACCCGGTTTTATGTTTTCTGTGGTGGCAGCAACCTCAGTGCAGCGAGGGAGGGGGAAATTTTATATCTTCTTTGTCAGTAATAAACACTTTCTGCCTGTAGTCCAAAATGAAAATAAATTACTCACTGTGCAGAAACATGGAAGTCATGATATTCTCAATAAAGCACCATTAACTGGTCCCCCGGCAGTCATGGTTTGGGGTGTTACTGTTTACAATACCACAGGGGTTACGTTTCCATTAGATTTTGAATAATTTAGCAATAAAATACAAATTATTTATTCCATAATGTCTAACTTTATTTTGCACTGTTTACACTTTAGCATTTTACTAGTGTTGAGGGATGGCATCCAGGATATTTGCATCTTTATTTCTGACATTTATGTAAGGAAAGAAAGAATGAAGGAGACTTTGGCTTATCAAGCAAGTTGGCATTGTGGATGACTATAGTTATGGTTCTCAAGTTAATTCTTAAAAATTAGACCTTTCCACAATCAAATAAAACTGGATAATTGACATATCTCTGAGTATTTTCCTTTCTAACAATACGTGTACTTCTAACAATACCAGTAGGAACTTTAATGCATGATATTTTATCCTTTGCTTGCTATGTAAGATGTCTCTAAATTTACTATTTACCTTCCCTTGGCCTTTTACCATGCTACTTGTTTTGTTTTTCTCATAACTAAGATTGCCTGATTCTCACAACTCTCCTTCATTTGGTAAACTTTTAAATGTGGTTGCCACTCTCTGGATTTCTTTCCATTTCTTGATGTATTTTGATGGAGAAAACTCAAAACCTGAGTTCTTATGGCTTTTAAAATGCCAAGTAGGGCAGAAAAAATTACCTCACTTGTTTTTACATGTGATACTGTTATTAATAACTGTTCAATTTAGTGTGTATTTTTTTTGGCAAGAATACTTAGTATTGACTAATCATTTCTATTTCTATTTCTTTCCTTATAACCTTGAGGGCAATGCATTTAAAAAAAAACAGAAAATAAAATTTAAAGCATGCAGCAGAGATGGAGGGCATCACAGGAAGGTGGTATTTTGGCTTTTCAAAATTAGCTTACCATCTGTGATATGTGCTAGGCAAATAAACTTGGGGTATTAAATCAGCAATATATTGACAATTATATAAAATCTGAATGCCACTTTGCGTCTACTATACTTTAGTAATGATGTAAATTGTATCACATGAAACATTCTTATTGCCAATGCTATTATAATTTTGACTTAGTTCCTGCAGTTCTTCAGCTTTCAGTTTTACACTTCCAACGAATCACCTCAGTTTATCATTTTACTTTTATTCTAGATACAAGTCCATACTTATTGACCATAAGTATGAATTCAAGGGTATGTCTTAGTATTTTACAGATCGTAAAGAGACTTCGTGTACAAAATCTCCCTTGATCCTACAACCTTATGGAGTGGCCAGAAAATAAGTTCTTAGCTCCACTTTACAGGTGGAAATGGAGGCTCGGGTGACTTCTAGGGCTGTCTAATGGCTTAGCAAATGTGGCTAATCACATGGATACCCATTAGTAGAACCT
Organism: Macaca nemestrina; assembly: GCF_043159975.1. Lineage (NCBI taxonomy): Eukaryota > Metazoa > Chordata > Mammalia > Primates > Cercopithecidae > Macaca > Macaca nemestrina. The sequence continues at coordinate 157,159,886 of NC_092128.1, forward strand.
GGGCCAACAAACAGTTCTTTTGACCCCTGGTCTTTTGCTTGTTCCAATACACATCTTCGTAGAAAAGTTTGCTTATAATTTAGCTCTGTGTTTCATCATTGGGGTCAGATTATGCCACAGCATGTTGATGGCAGTACTTAAGAGTAGCTGGAAAGAAAATGGAAAACATAAGAAGCAAGGAAGAAAGAAAGTCAGTCAAGGAAGGAGATAAAGAGAGCAGAGTCTCATGCAATTGCCTGTGGGTCAGTGGTACCACTGTCATAGGTCATCAATCCAAATTTAATAATTAAATATAACTGAGCCATTTATTACTTAATGTGTAAAAGATGCCAATAGGAGCATATATGGGTATCTGTTACTTGTGTAACTAATATTTCCAATTTGTGTGTGTGATTTGTGTCTGTTATAGTAAGAAAATTAACCACTGATACAACAAAATCTTTAAGCCCTGGGCCTCGGAAATCACACGTATTCCTTTCTCAGGAAGAGACAGAAGAGCCTCACACACTCACCTCCCTGCCACTGTGAGAGCTGCTTCCTGTCCTGGGACTAGCCTGGGTGCTGTTCCTCTGCAACTGAGCTCTTGCCATGCGGCTTCATTGTTATATGTAAAGTCACTGCCCTCTGTCATCTTTCAATTTACTTTTGTCATTGCAGATGTTGCGAACTCAGAGTCAAAGGGAAAATGATAACTTATTTATATCAGTGATAATTTTTATTTCAGAAAGTGTCAACAGACCTGAATGGAAAACTAAAATGCAGCGATTTCCTGGAGGGAAGTTTTAAAATGCAGTAACAGAAACTCCAGGTGTTCGAACTCTTCTCCCATTTCTGCTTGATTTTTGAATCTGTGATACTTCTGTTGGAATATCTTAGAACTGTGAATGCATCTAACCCATGTCTTTAGTATAACATTATAATTATGAAACACTTTAGTGTAAGTCAGGGACTCATCCTCCCTGCACCATTCTGTCTTCCACTCTCTCTTGTGGCCAAGACCCAAAAACCTGGCAACAGGAGAAATGCACTATCACTTCTCATTCTACCTACCTATTTTCCACACTTTGAGAGCACCTGAAAAATAAAAAGCAGGTAAGCAGCCATTTTATTGAGCTGGAGAAAAGGAGAAAGCCAAATAGGCATAGTATTCCTGCTTTAAACTGATAAATTTAGTGCAAAACTTTTTTTTTTTTTTTGAGACAGGGTCTCGCTTTGTCACTCAGGCTGGAGTGCAGTGGTGCTATCTCAGCTCACTGCAGCCTCAGCTTCCTGGGTTCAAGTGATCCTCTGCCTCAGCCACCCAAGTAGCTGGGACTACAGGCACACACCACCACACTTGGCTAACTTTTGTATTTTTATTTTATTTTTTCTTAGAGGCAGGATTTTACGATGTTGCCTGGGCTAGCCTCAAACTCTTGAATTCAATCAATCCTCCCACTTCAGCCTCCCAAAGTGTTGGGATTACAGGCGTGAGCCACCGCACCCAGCCAACACATATTTTGAAACATGGTCTGTGGCCGGGCGCGGTGGCTCACGCCTGTAATCCCAGCACTTTGGGAGGCCGAGGCTGGCGGATCACAAGGTCAGGAGATCGAGACCACGGTGAAACCCCGTCTCTACTAAAAATACAAAAAATTAGCCAGGCGCGGTTGTGGGCGCCTGTAGTCCCAGCTACTCGGGAGGCTGAGGCAGGAGAATGGCGTGAACCCGGGAGGCAGAGCTTGCAGTGAGCCGAGATCGCGCCACTGCACTCCAGCCTGGGCGACAGAGCGAGACTCCGTCTCAAAAAAGAAAAAAAAAAAAAAGAAACATGGTCTGTGACAGGCATAAAGTATGTAGAAATGAATAGGTATTTGTTTTAGGGAAGGCAGATGCTTACAATATGTTTTGATAAAGGGACATTTAGTTGTATAAATAAGCAATCTTGCTTGGGAGGCCTTCATCACCGTAACGGGAGGATTACTCATTTATCCACATTTGGTCTCTCAATCCCTTTCCTATTTTAGAAGGTGGCGTGAGAGTCCATTCTTGGAATGACTGACCGCCAATGGCATTAAAGGTATTAAATACTTTACGCTGTTACGTTGTGGACTGGCAGGGGACCACTTTACTAGTTGGTGGAAAAACCCACTAGCACAAAGACTATTTTTTAGTAGCAAATGTGCATTAAACGCTGTCATGCAATAAGACATCCTTGCAGATCAGGGACACAGTTAAGTAGACAGAAAAGTTATTGAGATAATATTGTGGTATTGAACTATACCAGGGATAATAGTATCGATTCACTCCAAAAGGATATTGTAAATAATAACCAATTAATTGTTGCAGAAATTTTGAAAGTAAATCAATGAAAATCAGGGAGACAGATTAGACGACTCAATGATTTTGTTCAGTTTTTTCGAAAATTCTACTGAGTCCTCTGTGGTCAGGGTTAATGACGTATTTGCAGTTCTGCCTGCTAGAGTCCTTGAGAAATTTTATCTTGCTGTTGTGACCTGAGTGAAGACTCTTCTGAAGTACCTATGCTTTCTTCTTTGCTCATTACTGAAACCTGAAAACGACAAGGCTGACAGTAGAAAAACACCTCCAGCAACGTCAGGGGAAAAATTATCCTTCAGTGTTTATTTTGCTTGAGGAAACAACCAGAAGTCTCTGGTGATGAAGTGAAGGTCCATCATTTTGGAAAAGTGTCCAGGAAAGACCTGTTTTTCTGTCTCCTGCATCTCACTCTTGACATTCACCTTTTCCTTTTCTCAAAATGCAAATAGCATGCATTGGCCTCTCTGACCCTCCGTCTTTCCTGTCATTCCTGTAGTTATGTTGAGAAAATGACATCTTTACACAAGGTTAAGTATTTGCCATGTTAGAAACAATATTTTTTTTTCCCCAAGAATTCTGGTTTCAAGATACACAGGCAAGAAGTTGAGTTACTTAAATCATTCAATCAACTTTTATTTATTTGATCCATAAATAATGTACCCACTTTATAGAAACTTTGGATTAGTTCCATGGAGGTTAGTGTTTAATGAAAGTTTTATCCTTCTTTACTCTGTCATTTCTTTGAGTCCCTAGTGGGTGTTCAATAGCCTAAGCATTCCTCCTGCTTGAGGTTGTTCTTAGGATATGATAAAGTTATGAGGCAGTCATTGCAAACAGATGAAAAATGACAGCAGCTTTAAGGACACGTGTGCACCTAAGGGAAGATTTTAGAGGTTTAAAATTAGCCAAAGATTGCCCCTCAATTTTCTTCAACTCCCAACCAATATAAAGATACTCACTTTCTAAATAGACTAGCTGAAAATAATTTTAAAGTGCTTATGGTTGTACTAATTCACAATAATAACAGTTTACATACATTGGGTGCTTCCTGTGTGCATCTGATATGCATTATCTTATTTAATGCTCACCATGAGTGTGTATAGTAGATATTTTAATAATCCCCCATTTTACTGGTAAATTGACTATCCCTTTACCTCACCCTTACATCATCGCCAGTCCTATTGATTTGATTCTACCTCCAGTATACAACTCAAACAAGCCACTGAGCTCATATCCAGGGGCAATGTGCTAATTTAAGTCACTATTATCTCTCACTTAGCCTGCTGCAGTAGCAATTCTATTTTCCATTCTGACTCCCATCCAATTCTCCTGGTAGCCAGAATTACCTTTTAAAAATGCATATTGAGTCATATGGCTCCTCCACATAAAATTCTGGTCTGCAAAATTCTGCAGGCATTGACCCACCATACCCTGCCCGTTCTGACCCTGCTTACTTCTCCATTCTCACCTTTTACAACCTCTTCTTGCTCACCCCACTCCAGGCTCATGGTAGTCTTTCCCTTGTAGAGCATGCGTTCTTGTCTTCACATGAGCTGTTTGTACCCAGGCTGCCTGAAGTACTCCCCCAGAATTTTCCTGGCTACTCTAAGTCCTCATTAGTTCTCTGTTAAAAGACTGCTCCTCAATGTTTCCCCAACTTAGCCATCTAAACGAGGTTGATTTGCTCTATGCTCTCATACCGTGTTCATATCTATATATTTATACCTCTATGTCATAACTTCTGTTGTTTTTATCTACATAGGCAGATTTTTGTCTTGCTGATTAGTATGTAGGAAGACATTTAATAATTTTTTCACTATAAGTCAAAAATCCTTTAAGATTTCGTTAATAAATTTTGGAGGTGCTTTTTAAGAGTTGGTGACCAAAAGAGGCCAACATAGCATAGTATGCTAACATTTTATTCTAAAATCGTGGTTTGCAATGTTCTGTGGGAGCTTTTTCTGAAACCTCTGCCTTTCCCTACCCAAGTCTTAAGGCCACCCATGCCTTGACTCCACCACCAATCAGGATCTAGCTAATACAGCAGGTGCAGGATTTCCCTTCTGGAATTACCACTCCCAACTCCCTGGGGCAGTAATACTTAACTTCCTCCATCCAAATTGCATAGCAATTCTATCTGGTCCAGCTTCTAGCCACAAACCCACACCCATTACAACTTGATCTATACAAAACAATCCAGCCACCAAAAACTGTTTAAAAAGCTGTGGATTATGTGTAACTTAGGATCTATTTTCTATCTATATCAAAGAGATATCTGTACTCCTATATTATGTTTACTTCTGTGATCAATTATGTATTGAACATCTTCTCACTAGACTAAACTCTATAATAGCAGAAAACATTGTTATCATGTTTATAGTTATACCTCCTAACCCTAGCACAGTGCCTGGATCATGAAAAGCAATCAATACACAGTTCTTGAATGAATGCAATAACTTGCACAAAATCACACAGCATTAAGTGTTGGACCCAGAACTTAAATCCAGATTTGCATCTGATTCCAAAGGCCACGCTTGTTTAAAAGCAATACCGAAAAGCCACAGCTGATGTGATTACTATGAAATGTGTATACAAATGGGTATATGGCCACACAGATTTTATTTGTGTTTGTGAATTAAAGGTGTGCAAAATATAGTTTTGGAGAGGCTGCATCTTGGTGACATGGCCTAAAATTCATTGATGCCTAAAAGAGCACCAGAGGCCATTATGAGAACGTGTAGATGTATTTTTGCTAAAAGAGATCTACTGATCATTGATCATCTCGCCATCTTCCTCCTCTGATCACATAATTAAAAACTAGAGAGTGGAAGGAAATCTCCAGGATTGTAAGACAAAGTAATGCCCAGTAAAGTTTCTGTTTCAAGGAATTGAGTGGCACTTTCTTGTCATGGCAATAGAAGATTTAAAGGCATGGATTTACGTAAATTCTTTGGGGAGCTGTCACATGGCCCACAAGGTTCATCTTCAGTCAGGTATCAGAAGGATCTGCAAAGAAGCATAGCAGATAACATGTAGCAATACATAGGAAATAACATGTAGCAATGCTCTGGCCTAGCCAGTGCCCAAGGAGGCTCTCTCTGTGGTTTCTGAATGGCCCATTTCATTCTGCATACAAAAAAAAAAAAAAAAAGAGCAGTGTTTACTTTCATTAGCTTTTATTCTCATATTATCAATGGTAATTCAAGTATTCATTTATCCATATACTGGTAGGTGATTCCCAACATCATTTATTAAATTGAAAGTAACAAAATTCTAAGTTTTTTGTTATAATACTTTAGAATATTGGGAAAGTATTGAAAAAAGTGAAGACTGATTATTTAAAAGTCTCCAAACCTATGGATATCCACAATTAATATGTTGATGTGTGTACGGACACATGCATCTCAATGCTCACACACATTACTATATGGTTAAAGAAACTGAGGCTTTCCCCTTCTATGAAACATAGCAGGAAATTCTAGTATACCGTGACAAAGGGTTTCATATTTCCTTTCATTCCATGTCAAGTTCAATGCTTAATCTCTACGCAGAAGTGACCCTGTCTTCTCCCAGTCCTCCTCTGGATAAGTGGAATTTTCATTGGTTGGAGTGGTACCCTGACGCTAAGCTGTCTCTCTTCACTTAGTCATTGAGGGGATGATGAAGGGGTTTTGCTTACAGCTTAGCTCTTAAGGACTACCAAGCGAGGCTCTAGTAAGGGTCAAGACCGTGAGCCCATTTGTGAAATCAGGTTATAAGTCACTTTTGCCACTATTTGAAGTCACAAAATTCCCCCTTATTCAAAAAGATATATGTACTATATGGAGATAAGAAAGATTTCTAAACAAGATAATTTAAACAAGATTCATGACGGTGTTGCTCATTTTCTTGGTCCAGGTATACAGCTTATATTTCAAAAAACATCTGTAATTACTTTATCCTACCTTGCTTATGGAAAACTCCTCTTTTTTCTATCTTGAGAAAACAAAGACAACAGAAATGTCCTAGAACTATTTATTAAAAAACAGTTTCTCAAATTTTATTCTTATAAGATACTTAAGGTTGCATAATATATTTGTTTAGAGTGCCACAACGAAGTATCACAGACTAGGTGGTTTAAACAGCAGAAATTCATTTTCTCGCAGTTCTGCAGGCTAGAGGTTCAAGATCAAGGTGTTGGCAGAGTTGATTCCATTCAGAGGCTTCTCTTCTTGTCTTGTAGATGACTGTGTTCTCACGTGATCTTCCCTCCGTACATGTTTGTATCCTAATATCTTCTTAAAAGGACACCACTCATATTGGATTAGAACCCATCCTGATGACCTCATGTTAATTCAATTATTCTCTTTAAAAACCTTATCTCCACATAAAGTCACATTCTGAGGTGCAAGAGGCAAGGACTTCAACATATGAATTCTGTGGGGAAACAATTAAGCCCGTTACATATAGGTAGTGAATTAAGGGTCTGAGGTTTAAACAATGTTTTTTTCTGACTCAAAGACCAGATTTTTTCACTGGACCAAAGCTGCTTCTATGTTGTTAATTCTCTTCTCCACTGCCTATATTCCATATCAGTAAGCAACTTCACCTCCCACCATCCCAAGGTGGAGCTAGTTGTTAGTAAGATTTTGAAGAAATTAAAGTTCTTCCTGTCTTCAGAAGGTGGAGTGGATGAACTGTAAGGATGAGAGGTGGTAATCAATAAGTAAAATGATTGAAATGCAGATTATGAAAGTTGTATAATTTTTAGTCTGGAAAAGAGACATTTATTGAATGAATATAGACTGTTTGCCAATAACTGCTAGATTAATTGAATTCTACTCAACTAGTGAGATCTAGTTTAAGGGGAAAACAATAGAAAGTCCCTAGGTCTATGTAGTCATTGTTTTATTTGTTCTTCACCATAACCTGTTAGGTTGATAAAGTTCCTTTATTTTTATCATTTTAGAGAATAAGGAGTAGAAGCTCAGAGAGTTTGTGTAACTTGCTCAAGTAGTGGAACTAGGACTTCAACCCATTTCTTTTGATTCAGAGTACAGTGATCTTTTGCCTGTACTTGCTGTCTCCCCATTCAATGTACCCACAGGATGCTGTGTGAAGTTCTGTAGGTAATTTGTAGATTCACCACGGGATGTGCTGTCAAAGAACTTTCTTTGTGAAACATCAAACTATCATACTCCTCACCCTCCTCACTCTGCCCCTACTGAAGCCTACAGGTGCAGAAATGGATATGCATATCCACACTCATGAAGTCTTTCTTTCTTTCTTTCTATCTTTCTTTCTTTCTTTCTTTCTTTCTTTCTTTCTTTCTTTCTTTCTTTCTTTCTTTCTTTCTCTCTCTCTCTTTCTTTCTTTCTCCTTTCTCTCCCTCTCTTTCTTTCCTTCCTTCCTTTCTTTCTCTCTCTCTCTCTTTCTGTCTTTCCTTCCTTCCTTCTCTCTCTCTCTTTCTCTCTATCTCTTTCTCTCTCTTTCTTTCTTTTTCCTTCCTTCCTTCCTTCCTTCCTTCCTTCCTTCCTTCCTTCCTTCCTTCCTTCCTTCCTTCCTTCCTTCCTTCCTTCCTTTCTCTCTCTTTCTCTCTTTCTTTCTCTCTCTCTTTCTCTCTCTCTCTTTCTTTCTCTCTCTCTTTCTCTCTTTCTCTCCTTCTCTCTTTCTCTCTTTCTCTCCTTCTGTCTTTCTCTCTTTCTCTCTTTCCAGAGTTTCACTCTTGTTGCCCAGGCTGGAGTGCAATGACTTGATCTTGGCTCACTGCAACTTCCACCTCCTGGATTTGAGCAATTCTCCTGCCTCAGCCTCTCAGGTAGCTGGGATTATAGGCACGCGCCACCATGCCTGGCTAATTTTTTGTATTTTTAGTAGGATGGGGTTTCTCCATATTGGTCAGGCTGGTCTCAAACTCCTGACCTCAGGTGATCCGCCCGCCTCCACCTCCCAAAGTTCTGGGACTACAGGTGTGAGCCACTGTGTCTGGTCATGAAGTCTTATTTCATATTATACTTTTATTTGTGTTCTAGAAGTGGGACTTACTCAGAAGGGTAAGCAACTGACTGCTATGGAGTATGATTGGAAAGTTCACAAGCTCACATCTGCCCTAAAATATCTCTCCACCTATCTGCCAAGATGCCATACTTTCTTTCAACCGACTTTAACGTCTTATCTGTAAGCATACTAGAATTGGAAAACAGAAAACAAAACAAAACAAAAATGTGGTTCAATTATTTCTATAACAGTGCCTTTCACTAGTGAGTATGAAATCAGTTTTGCAGGTCAAAACCAGCATTTCAAATATGAAGTAGAATAAAATAAAATAGAAAATATTAAAGTTAAGTGCATGAAATTGGGGGAAATATTATTTCATGACATTTTGTTTCCATTTTTTTCTTTGTATATGTGAGATCTCACATACTAAATCCTTATGAAAAATTTATTTCTTGGGAGATGACAGTGAAAAAAAGGTTAAGAAACAATTTAAAAAAAAAAACTCTTGGCCGGGCGCGGTGGCTCAAGCCTGTAATCCCAGCACTTTGGGAGGCCAAGGCGGGTGGATCACGAGGTCAGGAGATCGAGACTATCCTGGCTAACATGGTGAAACCCCGTCTCTACTAAAAATACAAAAAAAAACTAGCCCGGCGTGGTGGCGGGCGCCTGTAGTCCCAGTTACTTGGGAGGCTGAGGCGGGAGAATGGCCTGAACCCGGGAGGCGGAGCTTGCAGGGAGGCGGAGCTTGCAGTGAGCCGAGATCCGGCCACTGCACTCCAGCCTGGGAGACACAGCGAGACTCCGTCTCAAAAAAAAAAAAAACAAAACTCTATACTTTTTGATTTGCGGATTGTTTTGATAATATGATAAAAGTTATGGTTCTTCTCTCAAAATAAAGGTACACAAATCTACACACCTATGTTTTGGGTACAATTTTAAAGGGCTGATGGACCACATGAATCTCATTCACTGTACTCAAGTTAAGGACATCTGCTCTAGCTAAAAATGGCATGTATTCTCTGGAAAGGGGAGAAATGGCCCTGGAGATCTCTTCTGTGCTGTTTGCCTCAACATTTAAATATTCAGCCTGAATGCCTTTAGCATTTTAAAGCTAACAGCATAGCCTGAAGAGGATGAGATGATGCGATGTTAGCAACATTTGGTTAATAACTTTTTATTAAATAAAGTAAAACTAAGTATATAAGGACGTTCAAACCATTCCACACTAGCTGTACTGAACTTACATTCCAAAGAGGAAGAAAGGCAATAAGCAACTAAATAATACATGAAAGAAGTGATTTCAGATAGGGTTAAGTGTTATAGAGGAAATAATTGGAATGATGAAATAGAGAAAACTGGAGAGGAGGTGTGATAAGTTAAGGAAGACACAGTAGTTTATTTTGAATTAAGGTCCAGGGAATGCCTCTTTTTTATTAGATATGATTACTGTACCAATATCTGTGGTCATGCCTCCTCTACCACATTACAACTATCAGTGCTTTTACAATATTTCAAGAACTCCATGAATATTTGTAGAGTGGTGGCTTGATTTCAGAATTGATGGAGAAAATATCATGGCTAAGAGTGTAGATTCTAGCATCAGATTGCCTAAGATTGGATCCTTGCTTTGTCCTTTACTGACAATGTAGTTGGAAGCAAGTTACTTAATCCTGTGGACTTTCTGTTTCTTCTATTTTATCTCTAAAATGGGAAAAATAGTATTACCTATGTGATAAGGATGATTAAATAGGTTAATATATGTAAAGAACTTGTGTATTACATGTTCTGGTTGTCCACTCCGGAACTCAGTGGCTTCAGATAACAGGCATTTTATGATATCTCACAATTTTCTGGGTCAGGAATGTAGGCAGATCTCAAAAGGGCAATTCTTCTCCTTCATTCTTCTGCTTCATTGGTTGGCCACTGGTGGTATTGGTGGCAAACGAGCTAGTTGGGAGGTCCAGGTGGCTTTACCCACATACCTGGTGTGTGTAGGTATGACTGGAAGCCTAAAAAGATTGACCAGATGTCCTACTTGTGACCTTTCCAACAGGCATTCTCAGGATAATCAGATTTCTTATGTAGAAGCTCAAGACTCTGAGACAGAGTGTTCTAAGAAAAGAGAAATCGGTGCTGCCAGATCTTTAGGGGCTCGGTTCAGAAACGAATACAGAGACGCTTTTGTCCTGTTCAGCTCATCAAAGCCATTAAAAAAACAGCCCAGATTCAGGGAGGAATTGTAGATTTCATCTCTCTACGGGAGAAATATCAAAAAATGGATAGTCATCTTTAACCTGCCACAGTACCTACAGCACTTGAAAAGTACTAGGTAAGTCTCTAAGCTATGATTATTAGATCTTCTTTTTACCTTTCAAAAACTCTGGTTATGTTTATTTCAGATTGAGTAGCAAAATCAGCCTTTAGCCTTGATTTCTCTTTACCTTTTCCACGCCTAATTTTTTAAATAGCCCTCATCAGTAGGTTCCCTTTGGAGATTTAAAAACAGGCACACCCTTTGCAAGTCAGTGAGTATTAACTGTGAGAATTTCCCGCTCATGGTAGCAACAGTTTTTATTTGTGTCATAAGTCACACATACCTTGGTTTCAGTATATTCATTGGTAGCCCATAAGCCCACTAATATTACCACACAGCTGTGTGTGTTTCTTCTTCAGAGAACAAGGGAACAAGACTTAGCAGCAAGGTGATGATATCTGAGTACATTAAAATTCATCGTGAACAATAAACTGTTTCTTGACCCATATACTACTTGACCGAACCCCAGGTTGTTACTTTTTTCTCCCCAATATCAACAAAATCTTCCAAATTAGAAGAGCAGAAACATAAAGCCACATAAAAAGTTGAATAAGTTCACATTTTTAAATTTCTTGTGAAAGACTGATGATTGTGTGACATTGTTCTAAACAGACGTTTCCTGTAACTGCTTATGCCCCGTAAGGAATCTGTAGCTAAGAGGGCCTCTGCATTCTTCTCTATTGCCTTCGCTGTCTAAATGAGTATTTATTTGCTTTGACCAACTGTGCCTATCCCTCATTTTTTATTTAATTATTTTCAGATTTAATACTGTCCTGAGGTACACAAATGCTCTTTTTGGTTTGTGAAGCTCAAGGTCAATTTAAAGGCAAGTCCCTAGAGAAGTGAGCATTTGGGACTAGGTCATCTATTTCCCTGAATCTGTTACAGCTTTTGAGATCTATGTAAGAAGGAGAAAACAGATAAGCCAAATTGGTTTTTGAGACAAGGGGCACCTACAAATGGAGCACTATTGACCATGAAAGTGTAGCATAATAGTATTTATTTGGAAAAAGATCCATTTGATCATTTTATCCTCTGGGAAGCTACAATGTCTACATCTTTCTTTTATTAAAAAGTTTGTTAGAATATAACCTATTCTATCCCCTTCAACCACACCCCCGCCCACCCAGCCCCTGTTTTGCCTATTAAACAAATTCTGTTTTGAGGTCATTTTCCCTAAGTTTCCCAGAATTACTACTCCCCCCTCCCAAAACCGTTTTAATTTGTGTAGCAAGGCTACTCCAGAGGGATATTTGCTAGCAGGAATATTGATCCAGTAATGGAGTTGCAGTTCAATTGCGGTGACAAGAAGCCCAAGTTTTTTTTTTTTTTTTTTTTTTTTCCTTTAAGGATGATCAAGATATTTAGATTCCAGAGGGTAAAATTTGCACATGAAATCACCTGATTTTCCTTGTGACATTACGTTTTACTGCTTAGGCAATACACTTGCCTTAGCAGTTTGTTAGAAGTTCACACATTTGCACCTTTTAAATAGCTTTCAAAAAGAAGGCTGTGATTCTCTCTGGGGGAGAGAAAAATTGCCCTCTCACAAGTGGGAAGTTGATATACCTTGGAGGCCACCGGTCTTCTCATGTGTGACATTATTCCCATTATCATACCGGGACTCGTACAGACTTTATCTGAAGCAGAGTGTGGTGGAAGGAACACGAATGAGGAGCCAGGAGGCCTGGCTTTCATACTCTTCAGCTGTTCACCAGCTGTTGATGCTGGACTAGGCACTTAACTTTTCTGACGCTCCTGTTCCTCTGCCGTTTAAAACAAGGATAAGGAGCTATGTGATCTGATGGGCTCCTTTCCATTTTAAAAGACAAACCAAGGTATAACAAGCTTAAAATATTAATAGTTAGCTTTGGTATGAGTTGAAAATGAACAGTGTCAAAAAAAAAACCTTTAAATCATTTTTGTTTTAATGTGTTCGTTAATGCTAGTGTGAATAACTCATTTCTTTCATCTGAGATTTTTAACCAAAAGCTGGCCCTGTTGTCCTCACTTCTGATGAGACAACCTGAGAACCTCGCATAGGGTGTGAATATGGAAAATGTTGTGCTGATTTCAGAGTTTCAGTCACCTTTACACAGCAGCATTTCCAATCAGACTGATGTTCACAGTTCTATTTCTGGCAGCAACCTGCTTGGCCACAGGGTTTGTACGATTTCTCTTTTTTTCTCAACACAGCAATTTCCCAGTACATGTAAACTCTGTGTTAATTATTTTGGCTATTAACTGGGAAAGAAGAAAAGCTCACATTTGCTAAATCGAGAATGACGGAGTGGATTCAGAAGTGCTCTCTCAACAAAGTGGTTTAGACTCTGGAGCTAAGGCAGACTCTCTTTGTTTCAATGTATTGTTCACCAATATTGATTAATCATTTTTCTTTATTAGCTTATGCCCTCTTGGTGGTATAATACATTTGACTTTCCTTCTGTCTTCCAGGAGAGCGGGCTATTATAAACCTGGGCTGACGCTTCAGCAAAAGGATTCCAGAGGTTTCTAGAGATGGGGAAACAGATAATTAATGTCAACCTCCTCTAATAAAAAATAAATGTTAGAGAGAGGGGGTGTGTTTTTCTCACGTCCCTTAAAACCTTGTGCTCTGAGTATGTGACAGTAGCGAGGCAGAAGACACTGCGGTGAAATCGTTCAGTCCAGGAGGCTCATTCTTCTGTTAATTCCACAGTGCTTCCTAGACACTGTGGCTGTTAAAGAAGGGCCAGAGGCCTATTCTAAGACCTGTATGGCTGTCAAATAAATAGCAGTGTCCCGGCAAAGGAGAGATTCTGGTTGAGGCCTTTCCCTCTTAACTACCTAAGGAGTGTATATTTTTAGGTGCAAAGGAAAGAATGAAGCTACCTTTTGTGTGCCGGTTGATAAGCATAGTCTTATCAACTCTCTGACTGTAAGCATGAAAAGAAACCGAGTTAGGTTACACATAAAAGGGGTGCTTCCCACACAGGGCCAGGAACTGGGAAGTTATAAGGACCCCAAACATTATCTCCCTGTACATCTGTTTTCTTCTCATGTTGCAAGCTGGTTTTTATCACTCAGTCAACACCAGGGGGATGATAGCCACTTCACAGGCCTTGAGATCCCTATCTTATTTTAAGAAAACAGAGCATACTAAACCAAGGGCGTTTCCCTCTCAGTTCTGAATTCAGCAGGAGAGGATTTTATTGTCTCAGCTTATGTCAAATGAGTACTTTTGCTTGAATTAATTATGGGAAGGGGGTTTGGTAAAGAAACATATATCTGGCTGCCAGGAAGATCCTCTCACTGCCGCTTCATCTTCTCTACCACTATGAATGAAGGAAGCCAGTCAAGGATGATTACCTAAAGGACCTTTGACCACTGTCAAAGACCTGAACTTTCATAGTCACACCGGAAATTAAAACACAATGTGTGTTCTCAATTGATCTGCCTTATAGGTGCTTGTCAAATGGGGTTTTACCTTTGTGCCAATATAGAAATTAGGACCCAAAGTTGAGGACAAGACATAGTCCTATTACCATTTCTTTGAAATTTAGACACTATTACTGACTTTTCACTGCAGAAGAGAGGGATTTTACTCCGTTTCACAGCCAACATCCTCACCACACCAATACACACGCCTATTCCTCGCTCCACTTCCCACATTTATACGCACCACTCTCACACAGCACATTTCCTGTTTCCACAATATCAATGCTGGATAGAACAAAAATTAGTGTTTATATTATTATGAATATGTAAATATTATTTACGTAAACTATGTAAAATATAGCATAAGCCAGAATAGGTTCATCCATACTGTGGTAACAATCAACACCAGAATTTCAGTGGCTTTGAGTTCATGCAAAGTCAGCTCCAGGTTCAAGTGACTCTTCAGGGCATTTGTCCTTCATGTGTGACACAGCTATCCAGAATGTTCTGATCTTGTAGCTGCACTCACTCAATAATAATTTCAAAGGGAAAGGAAAGAGAGAAGGGAGTGGAAAATCCAGGGGCTTTTCATATCTTCAGACCAGAAGTGATCATTTGTTATTTCTGCTCACACTTAATTGACTCAAACTAGTCACATGGCTTTGTCTAAGTGCATGGATACTGGGATATGAAATTTTCAGAAGGAAAAAGTGAATGATATATTGGTGATGTCTACTATGTGTCAGATTACTCTTTCTCTTTTTTCTACTTTTTGTTGAGTTTAAAAAATCCTGAAGGTCATACTTGTATTGTTATTTTGTTTGCTGATATAAAATATGAGTTTCATCTACTTGACCATGTCTCTTCTTTAGCATTTTGACCAGTTTCAATCTCAACTGGGTTTTCTCCATAACAGTTTTGGAGTTGTTTTCCTGGGACTCTTTTCACCTTTCACTTTGAGCTGATCCCAAATATTCCTCTTTTGGTTTTACATCTTCATTTTGATGGAGCATGTCCTACAGTGATTTCTTGAGATGGGTACATTGGAGGTGAATTTTTCAAAAAGTCATATATCTAAAAATGGGTTTTTAAATTTCACTTTTATATCTAAAAGTTTCTTTATTTTACTTCAGTTTATTTTGACTTTGATATCGTGGCTGGATATAAAAGTCTCGTTTGCAAATAACTTTTTCACAGAATTTTAAAGGCATTTTTTGTTTTATCTCTTGTAGCTAGTGCTTCTGTGGAGAAAGAGCATTTTTATTCTGATATTTTATGTCTTTTTCTTTTTTCTTTTGAAACTCTTGTGGAATCTTTCTTTGTTTCCAGCATTTTGAAAGTCTGCAACAACGCTTAAGGTGTATCCTTTGCATTGGCCACTCAGTGGGTCTTTCAAATTGAATGACCCTTCAATTCAGGGAAATTTATAGAAAACAAATTTTAACTTATTTTTTTTTCCCCTGTTAGCCTTTTGATATCTCCTATTTTGTGAATGAATATTGTACCTCCTCTACTGGTCCTATAATTTTCCTATCTTTTCTATTTTATGTTTAGTTTTAAAATATCTTCTTTTAATGTTTTTACTTAATTTTTAATTTCTACCTTAATATTTTAGATTTCAAAAGTCTCTTTTTTATGCATTTTGTTTTGTCGTCATTGTTGCTTTTTGGTAGAAGTGGCAGTTCTTGTTCCATGGACGAAATAACTTATCTATTTTTCTCTAAGAATATTAATAATGATTTTCCCCCAACTCCTTGAATAGATTCCCTTTTCTTCAAGTTTCATATTGCTGTTGGCTGGTTTTGGTTTGTTTTTCATGTTAGAAACTTTCCTGAGAAATCTTGTGATTTTTGGATATATGCTTATGTATGAGGATTGCTCACGAAAAAGCTGATTGGAACGTTTGCATGTATGTGTGTATGTGTGACTTATTGATTATAGGTTTAACTGTAAAATGTTCTTATTAGGTGTTCTCATAGGGGATCCCAAATCAATAAGTTTAGATGTTTTTCTTATAAATAGCTCAGATTCTCCAGATAAAAATTCTCTCCTGCATGGATGATACAAATCTGTCTACCAGCATCCTTGGAGCTAGGAGGTAAAAATAGGACTGGGAATTTCATTAAAATGTATGGACTTTTACTTAGTTCCCATGTTTTCAATACAGAATACCTGGTTCAAAGGTCTGGTATTGGTATCTCTTAATCCTGAATAGCACTGCACTACATTCCACATTCTCAATCTCTGGTATTCTGCCAGGGTGCAAGTGGCACAGATCTTTGGCTGAGCAGCACGGAAGGAGAAATCTTGAAGTCTTATTGCTTCTCATGTAGGCTTTCAATAAGTCCTCTTATTCCCAGTTCACATTCCCTTGTACTTCTACATGCTAATGATCTCCCCTAGATTCATGAGATTTTTGAGAGTGTATGAAACAAATTGAATACTTTTTTTTTTCCAGATTTACTTACTGCTAGCTTAGGATTTAGCTTCCTGGGGTCTCCAAATTATTTCTTATTTATTCTGCCTTCCCAAATGTTGTGATTATTGTTTTTTCTTCCCTATGCTGTTTTTCTAAGTTGGAAAACCCCTTATTTGACACTTACATTTGTATCATGAAAATTTTCAAGCATGTACAAAATTTTTAAGCATGTAAAAAGTACAGAGATGATAATAATAAGCTTCCATTACTCACTTAGCTTCAACAAGTACCAATATATTGTCAACGTATTAACCAACCCCCCTTCTCCTCCTATTCCAACTTCCCACTACAATGTTTTAAAACAAATCCTAGACACACATAATTTAATTTATAGGTAATGTTCACACTAATATAACAGGTAAAGA
This sequence comes from Macaca nemestrina, assembly GCF_043159975.1. Classification (NCBI taxonomy): domain Eukaryota; kingdom Metazoa; phylum Chordata; class Mammalia; order Primates; family Cercopithecidae; genus Macaca; species Macaca nemestrina. The sequence goes on from NC_092128.1 coordinate 157,176,756, forward strand.
CTTAAAAAACCTAATTGTAAAACAGCATACGCAACAAAACTGGCAGTAATTATTTAATATAAATCTAATACCAAAATCCACTTCTATTCTGATTATCAGAAAAAGTTGTCTTGTTACTTTTCTTTCTTTTCTAAAAACATTAGAATCTTCATACTGTCTTGTTGATCAGCAAGCAAGCATAGTTGACCCAGTCATCAAACATGAGAAATATGACTGCTCTATCTCTACCCATTTCTGTGGAAGGTTGGTGGCATAGGTAGACATGACCACATGCCCATATCACTTCCGGAGTCTTCATTTAAGCCTTTTACCCAAGCACATTTATTAACAGTGTCCTTGGTCGTGCTCTGAAGTGTTATGATTTGGACAAGAAATTATGTAGTCACTCTATGCATATGGACAGGTTCTATCCCCAATGGAGAAAGCCCGTAAGAAATTTTAATACTTTATTTTCTCTACACATCTTAGGTTTTGTAAAGGACCTACTTTTTAAAATGGGCTTGTGATTTCCATTTTCCTCTTTTACCCACTTCCTCTTTGAAGAGGGGATTGAATAGTCAGGTGAATTTCCTTTATAATGTGTAGCATGCTCTTGAGATACTGCTCCATGTCTTCAGTCCAGAACTTCAGTTTAGGCATGGAATTCTCATTCTACAACCCTAAACTTGAAACATATTGACCTTGGGTACAATAGTGAGATTCACTAATTTGAGGATGGAGATGATTCATAGTACAGTTATTATCATTCTTTAATTAATTACCTGAACAGCTCCTTGTGGCCTGTTCCATCTCCTAGACCCTGTGCCCTCTCTCACCACTCTTATTCAGCATAGTATTAGAAGTTCTGGCCAGGGCAATCAGGCAGGAGAAAGAAATAAACGGTATTCAATTAGGAAAAGAGGAAGTCAAATTGTCCCTGTTTGCAGGGAGTTCCAACACAATGTTGAATAGCAGTGGTGAGAGAGGGCATCCCTGTCTTGTGCCAGTTTTCAAGGGGAATGCTTCCAGTTTTTGCCCATTCAGTATGATATTGGCTGTGGGTTTGTCATAAATAGCCCTTATTATTTTGAGATATGTTCCATCAATGCCGAATTTATTGAGAGTTTTTATCATGAAGGGCTGTTGAATTTTGTCAAAGGACTTTTCTGCATCTATTGAGATAATCATGTGGTTTCTGTCTTTGGTTCTGTTTATATGCTGGATTATGTTTATTGATTTGCATATGTTGAAACAACCTTACATCCCAGGGATGAAGCCCACTTAAGACAGTGTGGCAATTCCTCAAGTATCTAGAACTAGAAATACCATTTGACCCAGCCATCCCATTACTGGGTATATACCCAAAGGATTATAAATCATGCTGCTGCTATAAAGACACATGCACACGTATGTTTATTGCGGCACTATTCACAATAGGAAAGACTTGGAACCAACCCAAATGTCCATCAATGACAGACTGGATTAAGAAAATGTGGCACACATACACCATGGAATACTATGTAGCCATAAAAAAGGATGAGTTCATGTCCTTTGTAGGGGCATGGATGCAGCTGGAAACCATCATTCTCAGCAAACTATTGCAAGAACAGAAAACCAAACACCGCATGTTCTCACTCATAGGTGGGAATTGAACAATGAGAACACTTGGACACAGGAAGGGGAACATCACACACCGGTGCCTGTTGTGGGTTTGGGGGAGGGAGGAGGGAGAGCATTAGGAGATATACCTAATGTAAATGATAAGTTAATGGGTGCAGCACACCAACATGGCACATGTATACATATGTAACACACCTGCATGTTATGCACATGTACCCTAGAACATAAAGTATAATAATAATAATTTTAAAAAGCACCATCCTGCAGTTTACAGTTAAGTTCAACTACCTGATAGGAGGTATATAGTAGGAAGAGCATGAAGAATACATGTTCTAACTTGGGACTAGATTGGGAATGTTCAGGAGATGGACGAAGTAGGAGGTGAGAAAGCAAGGAGGCCAAATGTACTTGTAAAAGCCAGAGGATTGTGCTCATATGAACAACCGGGCAATCCTCCATTATCAAGAATGCAAGACCCATTGTCCTTTTCTTTCTATTTCAAGTTCCTTGTCACTTAAACTCCAAATTTGCTCTTCATATCTTAGTTTCCTCTTCAAGTTTTTCCTTGATTCTCTTAGTCCATTGTCTTCATGTGAATGATATGTCCTTGCTTTGGCTGTATTTGCTATACGCTCTTGAGAGATTTCTGAATTTATCCTCCATTTCTAACCTTGGAAAAGTACAAACAGAGGCTTAAAGACAACTAAGCCATGCCATATAATGACCAACACAAACAAACAAACAAAGCATGGGCATGGCTAGGCACTGGTTTGTTTTGTTTATGTTTCCAAACAATTTCAGATTGTTTGGAAATTATGGTTTTATAAAAGGAAAGTGGACCAACAGTTTTACAGTGCTTTCTAGAATATGTAAACATGAATGACTTCTCAGTGGAAATATAACTAGTTTATAACTGTAACTGCCCAATGGGTTCACCTTGCCCACTGCCTAGAGAGAGCCCGTTTATCAAGACAGGGAACCTTCAATGGAGAAAGAGGAATTCACGCAGAGGCGGCTGTGTGGGAGGCTGGAGTTTTATTTATTTATTTATTATTTATTTATTTACTTATTCATTTATTTTTTTGAGACGGAGTCTCACTCTGTCTGCCAGGCTGGAGTGAGGCGGAACTATCTCAGCTGACAACAAGCTCCGCCTCCCAGGTTCACGCCATTCTCCTGCCTCAGCCTCCCGAGTAGCTGGGACTATAGGTGCCCGCCACCTTATTATTACCCAAATCGGTCTCCCTGAAAACTCGGATACAGAAGGTTTTAAGAATAATTTGGCGAGTAGGGGCTCGGAAAGTGGGGAGTGCTGATTGGTTGGGTTGGAGATTAAATAATTGGGGGTCAAAGTGAATTCTTGGTGACTTCTGTTCCTAGATGGGATCTCAGAACTGGTTGACCCAGATTACCCTTCTGGGTAGTGTCTGTCATCTGCTGCATTGGAATGCAGGGTCTGCAGAAGATCTCAAGCATTGATCTTAGGCTTTACAATATTGATGTTATTCCCAGGAGCAATTTGAGGAGGTTCAGACTCTTGCAGCCCTAAACCATAATTTCTAATCTTGGAGCTAATGTGTTAGTCCTACAAAGGCAGACTGGTCCCCAGGCAAGAAGGAGGTCTTTTTGGGAAAGGGCTATTATCAATTTTGTTTCACAGTCAAACTATATATTAAATTCCTTTCCAGGGTTATTTAGGCCTATGCCCGGGAATGAACAAGGACAGCTTAAAGATTAGAAGCAAAGTGGAGTTGGTTAGGTCCGATCTCTTTCACTGTCATAATTTCCTCAGTTACGATTTTTGCAAAGACGGTTTCGTAACATTCAAACTTAATGCCCATGTGCTTCTGTCAGATTAACGGTATAATCAGGAAAATAGTCTGCTAACTAAGAATGCATGTCACTCGAAAATGGTACCTGAACCTTTTATCATCCAGTGCATAATTTTAACTGCTTTGATAAGGGACATTTTTCCCAATCAACTTTTGCTACTATGAAGACATGATACAAATTTCTAAGTAAACAATGTTTAAATCAAAGTGCAATGTTTATTCTCAAATACATATTTAAATCAATGTAGTCTTTTTAGTTTGATTAAAATATGAATTTCTCATACTTTGTGCTGTATTAAGAAATAACCATCTAAGTTTTTCTCTTTTTGTTCACCTAAACATTTTTCTTCTCCTACATTAAGATACACAAAGGCAGTGAATTATAATTTGTTAATGGTGATCACAGTAACTCAATACTTGAGAAATTCAAATTTTTTTTCATTTCAATATAAATACGTTTTCAGGACAGGCATACAGAGAAAAACTTGAGTGCATTCTGCTTCGTTTGGCTGATTTAGAAGAAAAACAGTAGCAAGTAAAATCGGTGGGGAAAAATTAGACAAGTTTATCTTTTAAAAATTATTTTCATTGTGAAATAATACGTGTTCACATATAAAAGCATAGAAAGGCCTAAACAAGAAAAGAAATGTCTAGAGAACCATTATTAATATTTTTCTATTTCTGTACAGGTTCTTCTCTCTCTATATATACATATAGTGTGTACTTGGGTGTCTGTATTTCATATATATGCACACACACAGACACATACACAGAAATACAGGATATGTATGTGTGTGTGTATATGCATTCCTGCAACTATGTATTCTGTTTTATAATTCTTAAAAATTAACAATAAAATATTAGTATATTCTAATGCTACAATATACAATCTGGAAAAAAGAAAAACCAACTATTCCTTTACTGCGTATTTTAGGTTATTAAGCATTTACTATATGTTGCCTCTGTACTCAGTGCTGTGGTCAGAATTTCTGCTCTAGAGAGCGATCAGTTTAACAGAAAGATTAAACAGACAATTTTGCAAGAGTGATAAATTCTGTAGTAGAAGAATGCCTATGATAATATGGGAACACACAGCAGGGAATTTAATTCATACTGGAAGTAACCAGGATGTTTTATCAGAAAAGGTTCACATCTGAGCTAAGTACTGAAGGGTCAGTATGGGTTTCAGTGAAGGTGGTGGGTCTAGACATGGGGAGGTAGGTGGTGGGTCTAGACATGGGGAGGTAGGTGGTGGATCAGCTTGAAAGTTATGAGAGTAAAGCACATTAGAAAAAGTGAAAGCAGTTTCCTATCACCACAGGATAGGGTAACGAGAGAGGCGTGGTGAAGTGATGAATGATAAGGCTGGAGAATTAGGTAGGAACAGATAATTAAAAATCAGTGTAAGTGTTTGAATTTCATTCAGAAAGTACTTGAGAGCTAAGGAAACATTTTAAACTGGGGAGTGGTGTAATCAGATTTGCAATTTCCAATGCTCTACTGAGCAGTCTGGTGAGTGCATTGGAAGAGATGAAGTATAGAGTTATAAAGAGTAGTGAGAATTGATCATGATTCTGTGAAAGGAGATAAATATATACGTATACTGAAGAAGAGGCAGTGGGGAGGAAGAGGAAGGGGTAAACCTGACGGTTAAGTTTTGACAGTAATATTGCTGGGGCTGAGTGATTGTGTGTGAAGTATGAAGGAGAGGAAAAAGACAATGGTAATATTTGGATTTATAATTTGAAATCTAGATGGGTGATTGAGCACTGTAGAGAATAAGATTTTAGAAAAAAGATGAGTTTCATTTTGAACAGACTGGGTTTGAGATTCATGTGGAACATTCAAAATAAGTCATTGGGTAGAAGGGCTGAGCTGAAAATTTAGAGTGGCTAGGACGACAGATCAGTGTATCTCAACTTTGCTGTACATAATAAACAGCTTTAAAAAATTTTTATTGCCTATGCTACATTCCACACCAATTAAATCAGAATCTCTAGGAGCAGGAACTAAGCACTGACTTTTTTTTTTTTTTAACTTTTATTTTAAGTTTAGGAGTACATGTGTAGGATGTGCATAGGTAAAGTGTGTCATGGGGTTTGTTGTACCAATTATTTCATTACCCAGATATTAAGCCTAGTATCCATTAGTAATTTTTCTTGAGTCTCTCCCTCCTTCCACCCTCCATCCTCCAACAAGCCTCAGTGTGTGTTGTTCCCCTCTATGTGCCCATGTGTTCTCATCATTTAGCTCCACTTGTAAGCGAGAATATATGGTATTTGGTTTTCTGTTCCTGCATTCGTTTGCTAAGGATAATGGCCTCCAGCTCCATCCATGTCCTGGCAAAGAACATGATCTTGTTCTTTTTATGGCTGCGTAGTATTACATGGTATATATGTACCACATATTCTTTATCCAATCTATTACTGGTGGGTATTTGGATTGATTCCACGCCTTTGATATTGTGAATAGTTCTGCAGTGGACATACGTGTACATGTGTCTTTATATTTGAATGATTTATTTTCCTTTTGATATATACCCCAGTAATGGGATTCCTGGGTCAAATGGTATTTCTGAATTTAGATCTTTGTGGAATCATCACTGCACTGTCTTCCACAATCATTGAATTAATTTAATTTACACTCCCACTAACAGTGTATAAGCATTCCTTTTCCTGCACAACCTCTCCAGCATCTGTTATTTTTTGAATTTTGATAATAGCCATTCTGATTGGTGTGAGATGGTATCTCATTGTGGTTTTGATTTTCATTTCTCTAATGATCAGTGATGCTGGGCTTTTCTTCATATGCTTGTTGGCCACATGTATGTCTTCTTTTAAAAAGTGTCTGTTCATGTCCTTTGCCACTTTTTAATGGAGTTTTTTTTTTTTTCTCGTACATTTGGTTAAGTTCCTCATAGAAAACACTGAAATTTCAAAAACTCCTTGGATGGTGCCAGTGGGCATCCCGAGATTTAGACTCACTCTCCCAGAGAGATGACATAGACCAGTGGGTCTCACTGTTGACTCCAGAATAGAATCATTTGAAGTGCTTTAAGAATTTTCAAGATCCAGGTCACATTGAGCAAGCATTAAATGGGAATATATGGAGATAGAGCCCAGATAGTAATATTTTTGATACCAGCTTTATTGAGGTATAATTTGCATAATATATAATTCATCCTTTTGAGGTGTACAATTCAGTGTTTTTTAGTATACTAAGTGTATATGTACAATTCATATCAGTGGTGTTATACAATATACATTCTCAAATGTAGCTTTAATGTTGAATTGAAATAGGAATAACACACATCCCTGTCTTGTTTCTGATCTTAGAGGAGAAGCATTCTTTTTTTTATGATTAATTACAATGTTAGCTGTGGGTGTTGTTAGTTTGTTGCTATGGATGCTTGTTTGTTTATTGAGTTTCCTGAATTAATTGTGAAGAGTCTGACTTGCTGTCACGCATACCCCTCAATATCTCTGATCAGTTGGCTTAGCAGTCAGCTAATGACTTCACATAGATTTCTTTGAATGCATTGAACCAGCAAGTAGCTGTCATTTTACTGAAGGGCTTTGGGTGCATGTGTTTGAGGGGAATATTTCAACATTCCAGCAGGCAGTTTGAAAACTCTACTTTAGCCTTCATTTCCTGCTTGTGCAAAGCCTCAGAATTATCCACAGGTGAGAGATTAAGGCCTTCCCAGGTCTTTTTTGTATGTGTGCACATTCCTGCAAGTGCATATGATCTTCTAGAGTTCCAGGAATATGTTAGATATTTTCAACATTCCATATAAAAATCCCATCCCCCAGTGTTTTCTTTTAAAGTTTTTGGTAAGTCTCTTGACCCAACTTGTGTCACTGCCTCAGCTGCACAATTGAATAATTGGCACTGATTGATTTTAACAAATTCTTTAAGGACAGGGCTGTTCATACCAAATAAGCTGCTGCCTTAGATTTGAGTCAACTGTCAGTCACATCATCAGATAAAAACAAGCCCTGAGTGTGAAAGTGCTAGTGAGGTGAAGAGTGACAGTTCTCTAGGGATAGGATTTTCCAGGAACTCCAAACCCACTCACTCCCTCCTGGTGGCTCTTAGGCTTCTAGAGTTTACAGTTCGTGTAGCTTTTGGTTGGAAGGCTACCATGGACATAGGGAGGGGGAATAGGGCAGATTTAAGTGCCACAAAGCTTGCTGTTTTTACCAAGGGCCAGTTGATTTTCTGGAATAAATGTTCCTCAGATTCTTGCAAGCCTTTGCTTAATTGCTAGAGTTCTGGCAAAATTTATTTTTCTCCTTTTTTAGTAGTATTCTCTCTCTCTCTTTTTTTTAATGGAGGAGAGGATTTATGGAGGTCTGTACTCTGCCATTCAGAAGCGTTTGCTCTTATAATTTGCATACCACCTTATAGATTCCAATGTTCAGGAAAAGTTGAAAAACACTGGTTTTTAGAGAAAAGAAGATCAAGGGTCAGATTCTAGAAAACACAAGCATTTAAGACCCGGAAGAGGAGGAGGAGCAAGAGCTTATAAATAAGGCAGATGAGGAATGGTTCTGAAATGAATGGGCTTATAAAAAGCAAAAGAGAAAAGAGTTCTAGGAATAGGCTAATTAAAGCTATTGAATGCTGCCTACCCAGATTAGAAAGTTGATTGAAAAAATACTGATTTGAATTATCTGCTAAAAAGTCACTGAGATATATGTTTTTAGAACAATTTCAGTGAAGTGATGGGGCAGAACCCTGACTTTAGTAAGTTGTTACATAAATGGGAGGTTAAAAAAGGGAAAAGAATTATAGGCAGCTCAGAAGGAACTGGACTGAGAAGGGAAGGAGAGATAATATAGGCCCGTAGCTGGAACAAGACGCGAAGTAAAGAAAGTTGTGTTCTCCCAGGGTTCAGTTAAACTGCTCTAGTTATTATTCATAAGTTTTCTTTTTGGCATCTCTTCTAGACCGTAGGGCTATCACTAGTGATTTGGACTTGTGGGTGAGAAGAGTGACCTTTCTTCCATTACGTAATGAAGAAATGTAATCCCAGACATATTAGTTGTGCCTCTAAACAGATTCTCAATGAAATGGTGGTGACAAATAATAACTGGATCTATGAGGGGCAGTAGACTGAAGCATGCATAAAGTCTGAGAAAACTGAGATTAAATCCCCGCTTCACCACCCTACTGGTACTAGTTGTATGACCTTGACCAAATTACTTACGCTCTCTTGACTATGCTTTCCTTGTGTGAATAATAATACTAATCATTCAAGATTGTCGTGTAGGTTAATTGAGACAATGCCCAGTCTTGGCAATAAAGAGAACTCCTAGTTCTGCCTCTTGGATGCTGTGTTAGAATGGAAGAATTAGCTTTTTAATATCTCCATTTTCTCATCTATAAAATAAAAAAGTTGGTTTATATACTCTTTATGCTTCTTTTCAACTTTAACTTATATGAGCTTCCAATTTCTTTAGTTCAGTGCTATGCTTCTTGTACTTTGTGGACTAAATAGATATTTCGAGTTGGCCTAGGACTTAAACCATTCTGTAGATGATAGTTTCCACCAGAAAAGGCATTCCAAAGAATTGACTTACAAATAAACTGTGGAAGGTAGCTCTGCCAAGCTGGGTAGTAGTTTTAAATAGATGGGCTCAACCTAGGATACATAATAGAGAAGCTCACCAATGCATATTTCAAATCCTTTAGAAATGAGCTTAGAAGAGAGGCACAAGTGGCATAAAATCAGATTTCAAAGTTAAGTCTCTGTTTTGGGGACTCCTGGATTGAGCATTATAACTAAAATCTTTCTTTGTTTATGAATGTTTATAAATGCTAGCTTTTGGCAGTTGAGGAGACTTTGAAGCAGCAAACTGCACAAGGAAGGAGGACAAGTTTGAAGTCAGAGAGTGTTCAGTAAGGGTAAAGCAGAGAAAAAGAGTGAGTCATTGGTTGCAGGATGATTGGTAAGACCAGCAAGTGTTATGAGACCTGGATTGGATGAGGGACTCAGAGACTCAGGAAAAGGGAGAACTGGAGGCCCGGCAAGGCTGAGATGGGCCAGAACAGGAAGAACAAAACCAAAAGGATTTGCCTTCTCAGAGACTGATTTGTTTTTCCCACCAGTGATTTTGGCTTGTTTTGTTGAATTCACCGATGCATTGTGGTAAAATTTTATTTGAGTAGGTAGTATGTAATTTAACCTCCCATTTCAGGACAATTAAAGACGTGCTCATTTTCTTTTAGCAGATTAGTGCTTTAAAGGTTAAGGAAAATTAACTTAGAGATTTAAAAGGAGATGAAATAATTAGGAAATAAAAACATTGAAAAACAATACCACATGCATTGTGATTTTATTAAGAACCAGTTTTTACACAACTTTTAACACATGGTGTCCCAACTGTGATTTCTGCCTAAATTGTAAAACTATGTCTGCTTTGAAATTTTTTTTCTCCCCTTGCTTATTTCCTTCAGGTGGTCTGTCACATACATTTATGTTTAAATTAAAGATGGCCAATTTTCCTTTAAGGTTGTTCCAGTTCCATACCACTTCTCGAAATAACTGGAGCTGTCCAGCATAGGCTGGGAATACCCTGTCTACATTGTCTGCCTTACTGGAGGCTTCACATTGTCTCAGAGACACTTTGCTCGTGTATACCATTTGGCAAGAAAGAGTCATTGGCATGTCCTTGGATGACCCCTTGTCTAGGTGGACTTTTTGGATGGTACTGTTGATCAATGGGGGCTTTGTAGGCGGGCAGGCAGCGCCGCTGCCCTGAAGATCTCTTCCGCACCCTGCAAATGACACTAACATTATGAAAAATTTCTCCAAAGACAGACATTTTCAATTAGCCAAATTACTCTAACAGTAATTTAAATCAGGAAGATTTAAGGCAGAGCTAGTTTCTATGCCAGCCAAGAAGACTCCTCTGCCAGTTGAAAGGCAAGCACATCCTTCCCTGCCAGCTTCAATGAGATGGTTCTTGCAGTGACAGCAGATCTACTGTGCATGTTTGATTTAAAGCGCTCCATTACCATACCTTTGTAATTATCATCAGGCAATGATGAGTCCTGGGGAAAGTATGGATCTTAAATTTGAGGATCCAGAAGCCCAATCAAAATGCAGCACATGAAATGAATCTTTCTTCTTGGTATATCTCCTCTTTTCAACCAATTGGTCTTGATTTAAGTAAAACTGTAGCAAAACCCTGTGCCAATATTGCGATTCATTTTCACTTTGCTAATCAAAATGTTGTTTCAGAAGGCTCTGATGGTCTTCAAGACACCTTATAGGAGGTATGATTTTTCTTTAAGTTGGCTGGCATAGATCCTTTATTTCACATAAGTCATGAGAACGATTTCTAAAGGCTCCTTTGATTGGTAAATTCTCTTATTCTGGGATAATGCTCTCACAATGATTCCATGAGGCAAATATTATATTGCTGATTTTTTTTTTTAAATTTTGCTGTTCCTTAAGGTTAATGATATGTAGACTACTGTAAATCTGCCTTTTTCCTACCTAGGGACTGTATGTTATTTAGGAAACAAAAATTTCAGAGGATTTGTAAGGATGAGAGAGGTTGCTTTTTCTTTATAAGGTCTAATTTCAATTAGCAGCATTTTGTTAAATATCTAACTTTGTCCATTGCCCTGTGCTTTACTTATAGTTAAGCAGCATGATGTGAAGAAGGAGGCTGAGATTTAATTCCAGATCTCAGCACAAATCTGAATTCTTCTTACTTGCAAATTGGTGTGACCATGGATAGATATCTTTACCCTCTTCCATCTCAAATTTTCGTGCAATATGGTGGTATTGGAATAGACCCTCTCTAGGTCCCCTCCGTCTTTGACACCTGTGATTCCATGAATATGGGAATCCTCCTCTTGAAGAATGAACCATCAGCCCCCAAGTTTACTACTTAGTATACGATTTTGTTTAAACAGTTATTTATGACATTCTCGCAATGCATATTTAGGAACCCTTTTCTTCCAGGACTTCTCTTCCACCTGTCTTTTATTATTTCAGATAATGGAAATTTGAAACCAAAAAGGGATATATCAGCATTATTCTTATATTCATAGACTCAGGGTTAGAATGGAACTGGCTCCTTCTGGCTGGGGGAATAGTATCCTCACCAGGACACCTGTATCTAATAGGCTCATGTAGCCTTTAACATTTGCCCACTTTGTATTACTATATTAAATACAGAGTGCTGCCTTGCCAGTTGAATGATAAGTTCTTGTAGGTCCGGGGTCGTGCTTTTGGGCTCCAAATATCTCTGGCACCTACTATGTAACAGCTAGCCCCACAGCTAATCACTTAATAAGTTGTACACCATGATTTTTTTTTATTTCTAAGAAAAACCTTATGGAAAAATTGTACTAAAGATTTCCTTTTAATCACTGAAATGCAAACAATTTTCCACAACATCCAATGAAAACAGAATGTATAAATGAATCATTTGGTGTACTGTAATCAACTGAAGTCCAATTTGGTGTAATTAGTGTCAATTTGTTTTTAATTGACAATTCCTCTTATAAATAATATAGTATATAGCTAAGTAGTTCTACTTCACAAATAGCTTACCTGCCTAGTACATAATTTTATACTAAATATCTGTGTAGTCTTTCTCCTCTTAAAACAATACAATAAAAAAATAGAAAACACACACACACATAGAACTGTATACTTTGAAAACCAGAATATTTCAGTTTAGAAGGCAAATATCCCAGTCTCACAGACTTTAAGGATGTCTCCCTTCACTGAGCTCTTCAGCTACGATTTGGCTGTACTGGTTTGGCACTGTGATGCATATGTTGTGCTGGGATTGGGTTGCTATCACAGTATTGGATGTTGGTACTGCCTCTTCAGCTAGATTGCAAATTTATTGACAGAAAAGACTATGTATTTTATGTTACTTTATTCCAAGTGTCTAATAGAGTTTTATTTATTTAGAAAGATCTCAATTTATAGTTGCTGCAATCATGCAGGTAGGGCAATAGACACATTGCTCATTGAAAGCTCGCAATAAAATCAACAAATATAAGTCTATTTGTTAAACTTATTAATTTACAAAACACAGAAGTATCTATTTTTATACTAATTAAACTACTGTAAATTTTGTATCCTGTTTTTCTTATGTGAAAATGTATATTTTGATCTTTTAGATGTTGCCATAGAGTTTAATCTGGGATCTTATGTGGCATAGGATATTTTAAGAGTTAAAATGCTTTTGATTCAGCTAAAATAACAAATGCATTAGATAATTAAATTTTTCTATATCAACACTGCTGCAAACATTAAAATGCGAGGTAGTTTTGAAATTACTGAAAAAAGATAGATTTTTATTAATAGTAATTTATATGATGTCTAATTCATGTCTCAGAAATGCACTTATAAATAATCCTTAAATTATATCTTTCCCTTATATTTGAAGAATTTTTGGCTTTTTTCAGAGGAAAACTATCCTACACCTCTTATAGCACAGTAAATAAAACATCTATAAAGGTAGGTAGTAAAAAAGGGACAGTCTAGAAAAATCTGTATAAATCAGGATCCTGAGAGTTCTTTTTAAGATTCAGGATGAGAAGTAATTTTTCAAATTAAAGTCCCTTTGTGTGAATATGATAGTTCAATATTTTATAAATATTGAATAAATTATTATTTCCTACAACTTATGAGCATTTGGACAATTGAACCTATGTTTGGAATATAAGTATGTGTCTGTCTATGTGGGGAAGAGATGATGATCAATGCCTGACACTGTGTGTCTTGAAAAAGACTAGGCAAAAGAATTTCGAAGTTTTACAGAAGGCAGAAAGGATGCTTAGTAGGATTCTTTATGGTACAAATTCGAAAGTGCGTGATGGAAGTGCTTCTTCATGCTTAAATCTTAAAAGTATCAATAATATTATTATATGATACAAATAATGAGCTTGGCAGAGGTAAAATCTTGCAGAAATCATGCTAGATGCTTACGTTTCCCAACAACCCTGCAATATAGACATTAACATCCCCTTTACATTTGAATAAACTGGATCTTACATACTTAAGAACCTGAAGCAAATAAGTGTTGAAACTAAGTATGATTCCAAATCCCTCACACGCCGAACTTTATGTTCTTGTATTGCATCATGTGGATTTCCTGTGCTGAGGAAAAAGTTATTTTTCCTTTTACTATCTATAATATAAGTAGTTATTTGCATACTGGTTCTGGCACTGTCTTACACAGGACCTTCCAATAACTGCCAGTCACATAGTGACGATTATGCTTGATTAAGCAGATCCAGTAAGTACTTGATCGACTTTTTCCCATAAATGCTGACATTCTGCAGCCAAAGGGAAAAGAACACTTGCCATTATTCTGAGCACTCCGGGCATCTCCCCTCATCCCTCTGATAATACCAGACCCTGAGTTTCCTAAGATCAATGTTCCCAGATTATTAGTCTCCGCCCCAATTCCAGGGTTTCCATCAAATTCTTCCTGGGTAATTTGAGATTTTGAGGTCTGTAAGTCCTACAGGCAGGCAGGTGACAATTTGTGAGATTTGGGAGTATGTTCAGCAAGTATCATTGTTGCTATTGGTCATTCTATCCCAGATAATTCACTGTTAGCAATGTTGAAGCCCTCACAGTGCTCCAGAATCCTCTAGAAATACACAGGAAAGAGTGCTTTGAAAATTGTTAATGCATGCTATTATGAGAATATAAATATCCCCACAAGATAACCTCATAGCTATTGGCTAGCACATTGTTTTATAGTCTGCTGATCGGATGACTTCAGCAGTTTCTCAAAAGGTGGCCCAAGGTTCATGTGTATCAGAATTGCTGAACAATCTTGATACCCCTCTGGGCCCTATCCCCCTGCCTCAGATTACCATACCCTCTAACACAGAGTATTAGAGTAATATAAGTAGCTTAATGTAATAAAGTTTAATTTTATGTAGCACTCAAATGGGGGTCAAGCAACATTCCTGAATGGCTTTCCTCCAAAAATGACCCAGGGATGTGAGCTCTTCCTTTGTTGGGTTCCCCGTTTCAGAGTTCCATGCTTCCGGTCATTTAGATGAAGAGATGAAGGCAGCCAAAGAAAGAGTAAGGAAAACCTAGTGAGAAGAGGACATGAATCTCAAAGCAGATATTATGCGCCAGGCCCTACCTTTGATGTGAACTGATTACAGGGACCCAGCTGAATGCAAGAGGGCTGGGAATATGTCCAGGAGGCTAACAAACACACTTTGGGGAACACATAGCATTTTCTCTGCCTCATAAGTTATGTGAGTAAGGCTGATTAGAATGGAGAAAAGCCAAGTCAAGTAAGCATGCCACGTTTTGATTGAAATGGAATTTTAATGGGCACCCAAAAATGCCTTTCTAGTTAATATCAGCCTGTGCAAAGAAGCTGGGATCATAATGTGACTTTTAGGCAGGTTGTTTTCATTTCCATACGTCTGCAGTATGGTCTTTGGGAAAATTCAAATGGGAACTGTTGATAAGGGATATCTGAAACCAGGGCCAGCTTCATGTAACCTGTGTTGTTGCACAGGGCTGTGCTCTCACAAAGGTCCACATCTGGCTTAATGCTCCGGTACTGTATTGCTGTCTTTAAATTCTTAATCATTTTGAACAAGAGGTCGTGCATTTTCATTTTGCGCTGGACCATTTTCTAAGCACTCAGGCTGTCTCCCGTTATGTAGCTGGTCCTACCTGAAACTTGCGCCTCATCAGTGATTAAAATTAAGGCTTCAAGGATAAAATGAAGACACAGTCTTTAAGATGCAGTCAATGCTAATTGACCTTTTAAGGAAGACAAGTTACAGTCATAAAGTTCCAAGGGTGGGGGTGTGGACTCATACAGGTGCATATGAACATGGGCCTGTGCAAAGTTTATTAGGAGCAATTTGTTTTAATTGATATTCATTGGGCATCATTCCATTGTTTATTCTTACCTACTCATGTGAGGAGTTGGTTGATGTCAATTGCACAAACATTTGTTTCAGATAAATGGGTGTTTCAGTTGGATAAATTTTAATTAAGTAACCTTTACTGCACAAGTTGTTGCTTTTGAAGTCGGGAGTAAAATGCCTATAATTTATTAATTCTATAATCCAGAATCTGAAGATATTGAATCTTGTCTACTGTAACCCTGAATATAATCTTCCCTATGAATGTCCTAAATATTTGGCCACAAGAATAAAGAATACAAAACATTTCCAATGTATTGTTAAATTCCTCTCCTACTGCAAATGTGTAAGCACAATTTAATTATTCTCAAGCTCATATACACAGAACTTGATTGCTGAAGCTAGTAAGCAAAGTAGCCAAAAGTCTTGAATGCCCAGATCATTTGGTTCTGAAATAATTTATTTGTAATCGCTGCTTCCACACCACTTGTATACATTACTTACTGTAGTTTATCACATTTCATAGGGATGTATTTATTTACACATATGTCAAAGGACCACACTGAACTCTTAATTCCTTGGGAACAGGTGCTGTAGCTTATTTTTCCCAGAGCCTAGCAGATTTACCAGGTACCTAGGACATATTCAATAAAGAGTTGATGAGGGAATGGAGAAACAAATAAATTATGATACAAAAAATCACTTTTCTTTCAGGGAGTGGCAAAGTATATATTTACAGGTCTTCAAAGAGCCTTCTGCTGTTAATAAAGCCAAAATCAGAATGTTTTTGCTTTGCAAGAATATTTTAAACTTGTATAATGCTCTTTAGCCTGTAACAGCTATGTTACAAGGAAATTTAAAACATTTGAGGGATAAAAATAGCATATACTTAACTGTCATATTCATAAATTCATTTTATTGAAGGAGCTTTCTGTCCTGTTTAAAAAAAAATTTGTCGATTGAACACACGCAACACATATACAAGAAAAAAAGAACAGGCCGGTGCAGTGGCTCAGGCCTGTAATCCCAGCACTTTGGGAGGCCAAGACGGGTGGATCACCTGAGGTCGGAAGTTCGAGATCAGCCTGGCCAATGTGGAGAAACCCCATCTCTACTAAAAATACAAAATTAGCTGGGTATGGGAGTGCATGCCTGTAATCCCAGCTACTCAGGAGGCCGAGGCAGGAGAATCACTTGAACTGGGGAGGCGGAGGTTGTGACGAGTCGAGATTATGCCATTGCACTCCAGCTTGGGCAACAAGAGCAAGACTGTCTCAAAAAAAAAAAAAAACCAGGAAGGAAAAAAAGAGAAAGGAAGGAAGGAAAGGAAAGAAAGAAAGAGAGAGAGAGAGAAAGAAAGAGAAAGAAAGAAAGAAAGAAAGAAAGAAAGAGAAAGAAAGAAAGAAAAGAAAGAAAGAAAGAGAAAGAAAGAAAGAGAAAGAAAGAAGTTTTAAGGGCTATGGATGTTTATATATATTTGTATTAAACTTACTGCTAATAATCTACTTTTTCCTATGGTCTACTAATAAATGCCAAGAATAGGGGTAATGATCCTCTTGTTTAATGCTGGAAATCGTTTATTTGCTGTGCTAGTTTCCTGTGGTTGTTATAACAAATTCACCAACAACTTGGTGGTGTAAACCAACAGAAATTAATTCTCTCTTGGTTTTGGAGATCAGTCAGAGATTGGTATCAATGGACTAACATCAAGGTGTGTCTGCAGGGCCACACTTTCTCTAGAGGTGCTGGGGGAGAATCCATTCCTTGCCTCTTCCAGCTTCTGGTGGCTTCCAGCTTTCCCTGCTTATGGTTACTTCACTCCAATGATCAAGGCCAGCATCTTCACATCTCTTTTTCCTCTGTCTTCACATGATCTTTTCTTTTCCACGGGTTAAATCTCCCTCTACCTTTCTCTTATAAGGACACTTGTGGTTGCATTTAGGGGCCCACTCACTCCTCATTTTTAAATCCTTAATTTAGTCACATCTGCAAAGACCCTTTCCCCAAATAAGGTGCAATTTGCGAGGTTCCATTGATTCAAATCTTTTGTCTTTGGGGGCAAAGATTCAGCCTCCTACACTTGCTCGGCCCACTGTTTTCATTAATGACTAAGTAATGGGATTTTAGATGCTGTACCCTAGTATACTTTTCTCCACACTCCCTGACACAGGAATAATAATACTGTGTAATACCTGAGCATTGGAAAACTATCAACTAAATAACACTATCAAGAAAACACTGCCTAAAGAAGCAGGCTTTGGCAAGTAGGGCTCAGAGATGGAGCTCATAACTTCATGATAATACTTCCCATAAATTCAAGTAAAGTTAATTGTCTCCCCCAAAGCAAGGCCATTAAGCCGCTTACTGCTTCTACCTTAAGAATTTATTTTGATATTTCTTGTTGCCCTACCTTTTCAATAGTCTTTTACTTTTTACCCAGAGGGGATGTAAACACCTCCCTGACAGTCCTTTATTGTATATTTCATCTCTAAGTATAATAAGAGAGGGAAATAAATGACCAAATAGGTCCTAATAAGCTCTGCAGTCATCCAAGACAAAAGGCTCTAGAAGACTACAGTAGGTAGAGCTTCATTTTTAAATACAAATCCTAACAAATGGAAAAAAAATAAGTAGATCTGCATTCCCTACCCAAACAACTGAACTGTTAGTGACTTTGTCACTAACTAGGAGAAGATTTTCTACTTTATTTATTTCCATTGTGCTGAGGTGAAGATTTTCTATTTTATTTATTTCCATTGTGCTGAGGTAAGACCATCCTAAACATGAAAGAAGGTGTTTCATTCCTTCGACACATTTCTATGAATCTCCTACTATATGCCAGATATATTGTGTGCCAAGCACCGGCTAGTTTAGTTGCTTTCTTTCACCCTCTCTGCCTATAGTTTTTCATGTAATTTGCAAGTTCAAAACTTTGCAAAGTCCTATGCTTGGCCATTTAAATCTGAGCCAAGGTCACATAAGGACAATTTAGTTAGAGTGGGAGAGAAAAGGAAAAAACAAGAAAGCTAACAAGTTACATAAATGTCCTCTAGCAAGCAGGTTCCTTGTTCTGAGGGCTAATGTACTGTAGCAATTCATCAGTCTTTCTAATAGTCTTTTAACTTCTGTCAGAAAGTCTACTGAATGCTAACATTTTAAATGTTTAATATTCTAAAACATATTTTCATTAATCATGCAAATTATCTGGACATCCATATTTTACAATAACCTCTTTTGAGACTAAGAGGCCTAAGAACGTGTGTATGAGAGCCTGATGTTAGTGAGTGATACTGTAGATGAAGTACAACTTAGAATTAAAGAATTTTAGATGTGAAAAATTGCTAATATAATTTTAGTATCTATGTGCTATCATATTTATACACATCCCCCAAAATGCTATTAATGTCAGATATTTCTAATTAGGTAGCATGCAGACTAAGATATGCACTTCCTTCAGTCTGCTTTATCATATGGTTGCTGGATGGATATTAATATTGTTCAGTGGTACATTGTCCCAATAGAAATGACCCTGTGTTTCATAGTAAAGTGGGCAGTGGATTTTGTTATTAGTAAAGGAGAAAAGAAGTGTTAATTGCAGTTAGGTTGGCCTGAACTGCAACATGAAAACCTCCATTTATATGCTGCCAGTCACTCCAATTCCAGAAATTCTTAGCTTCTGGGAAAAAGGAGAAGTATATGTCTGGGCCCCATGAAACAGGTGGATTAAGAATTGAAAGGGTACAAGACATGAATTTTGATGGAGTTAGTGGAAATTCTTTGCCCTTTTCTCTTTTCTTTCTCCTCTCCTCTCCTCTCCTCTCCGCTCTGCTCCTCTCCTCTCCTCACCTCTCCCCTCCCCTCCTCTCCGCTCCCCTCCCCACCCCACCCCTCCCTTCCCCTCTCCTCTCCTCTCCCCTCTGCTCCCCTCCCTTCTTTTCTTTTCTTTTCTTTTTTTCTTTCTTCTCCTGAAGCAACTTGATTGCCAGCAAGGCTGGTGGCAGGTAGTGAAATAGAAAAAAATGACCTGAGACCATGTATGTGTAGTTATACTGGAGTCACAGAGCTCACTGCATTCAAGAACATGGCCTAAGTAATTAGAAGTCATGGCTGGGTGTGGTGGCTCATGCCTGTAATCCCAGCACTTTGGGAGGCCAAGGCAGGTGGATCACGAGGTCAGGAGTTCAAGACCAGCCTGACCAACATGGTGAAACCCTGTCTCTACTTAAAAAAAATATATATATATATAAAAGTTGGCCAGGCGTGGTGTTGCACACCTGTAATCCCAGTTACTCAGGAGTCTGAGACAGGAGAATCTCTTGAACCCGGGAGGCTGGGCAAAAGAGCGAGACTCCGTCTTAAAAAAAAAAAAAGAAGTCATGAGGTCATGAGGGATGGTGGATCACTGTACTAGTCCAGCTACCAGCAGGAAACACAATCAAATTAGGAAATACCAGGAAGACTTATTTAAAAAGGGACTAACTACAAAGGTGTGGGCAAAGTAGAAGGCAGGGGAACCAATAAGGGCTACGCTGGGAGTGGGAGCTAAGAACTACAGAGCTGTTACTCAATCTAGACCCTAAGAGATGAGGAGAAAGAGCAATTACTAGAATCTCAAGGAGGGAGAATCCTGTAAAAGGTCACCTTGAAAGGACTAAAGACCTTTGATTAAGGGAAACACCAGCACAAGGTGACCTCATAGGGAGAACAAATACCCTGACCTCACTCCTCAGGGAATGAGGGGACTTTCTGCTCACTGAGCCCAACAGGAACCTGAGGGCACAGAACTAGAAGATATTCACGTTATACAGATGAATATCTCTGAGTGAATATCTAGGCTTCACAGGTAGAGAGTACATTGGAGAGGAGAGTCAGAAACATCTCATTTTGGTCTGAATGCTGCTGCTTTCATTGTGTGCTACCAAAACTCACAACCACCCTTCCAATGATTTTATATAGTTTTTGTGTGTGTGTGTGTGTTTTGAGACAGAGTCTCGCTGTGTCACCTAGGCTAGAGTGCAGTGGCACAATCTCGGCTCACTGCAGCCTCCTCTTCCCAGGTTCAAACAATTCTCCTGCCTCAGCCTCCCAAGTAGTTGGGAATACAGGCGCTTGCCACCACACCCGGCTAATTTTTGTATTTTTAGTAGAGACGGGGTTTCACCATGTTGGCCAGGCTGGTCTCGAACTCTTGAGCTCAGGTGATCTGAGGCCTTGGCCTCCCGAAGTGCTGGGATTACAGGAATGAGCCACCATGCCTGGCCGTATAGTTCCTTTTTTTTTTTTTTTTTTTTAAAACCATTTCCTATCTTTTCTTTTCTTTGTCTAAACAAAATTTCTAGCAGCATTGCTGTATCTTCAGTATACTGGCATGAACCACCTTAGCCTCTGAGTAATCAGGTATTTTTTTTAAATACACAAATGTGATCCAGACAGTTCGTTATTCTCCCTATGTCACTGTTTCAGTGTAACAGTGTGCTTTCAAATGCCTGTAGTTTGTATTGCTAAAGGAGCACTTAAGATTTCACTTTTTTACATTGTTTGCCGTCTAATTATATTTTTTCTAGTAAAATATTTAACCATTACTTCCTGAATCATGGATTCTAAGGTGCGATAAAAATCCAAAGGGAAATGTATTTGTTTCCTACAGAGACAGCTTTTTTTTCCCCAGAGCATTTTCAATGACTGCTGCAGAAACGAATGAGTAAAGGTTTCCAGAATTAACAGTTGCAGAAAACCAACTTACTGTCATACAGAAGTCCGTGCAGCCCCCGGGTAAAAGTACTTATGTATCTCCTTTTGTTGAGTTCTCTATTTTTTTATGAATATGCATATTGGGGGATAAACTTCCATCTGCTCTCTTTTAGCTGATTCTATCACATTTTTGAGCTTTGCATCATTATGGAGCTTCAGAGAAAGATGATCATTTACATTACATATGGATATAAAGGAGAGAAGGAGTTGATGAATTGCAAACAAGTATAATTTATATGGACACAGTGTGCCAGAAGTGCTTTTCACCCCATTTTACTCGGCAACTGGAATGATTCCTGCCCATTCACTTGGCCTAGTGCCCAAGAACTCAGAAAGGAAATGATCCTGTTAGCCTTACACATCAGGATTCTACTCCTGCCCTATGAGGAAATGCTGCTTTGCACTCAGGCCCATCAGGGACCCCAGAAGGTCAAAAGAAACCACGGAATATACTAATGTCATTTTTTTACATTCTTCCCGCATGGTTTCTTAACTTATAATGGACGTCACACAGACCTTCTGATACTCTAACTGTTGGTAATTCAAATGTGAGAGGTTTGCATGATGAAGATAGGGAAGGGAGAGTTGTTCAAAGGCCATATATGTTCCTGGAAGCCTCTCAGCCTCTTTCTGCCCTTCGATTTCCCATGGCAGATTATTTGCCTAAATGCTCTTAAACTTTATAAATAGGTAAATATCTACATTTAAGCTGCCTTCCTAAGGGCTTCTCTGCTGCCTATAGCACAATGAGTTATGACTCCATAATTTGTCGGAGACCAGGGTCCAAGGTGCACTAATAGCAGTAATAACCCCAAAACTTTTATTTTTTCACTTATTCATTAGGCATTTATTTATAAATCCTTCATTCTTCACAAATGAGTACTCCAGCGGGGCACAGTGGCTCACGCCTGTGATCCCAGCACTTTGGGAGGCCCAGGCAGGTGGATTCCATGAACTCAGGAGTTCAAAATCACCCTGGGCAACATGGTGAAACCCGGTCTCTACTAAAATACAAAAAAGTTAGCCAGGCACCGTGGTGCACACCCGTAATCCAGCTACTCGGGAGGCTGAGGTGGGAGAATCGCTTGAGCCCAGGAGGTGGAGGTTGCAGTGAGCCAAGATCCTGCTGCTGCACTCCAGCCTGGGTGACAGAGTGAGACTCCATCTCAAAAACAAAAACAAAAACAAACAAACAAAAAAACAGATGAGTACTCCTATCACATGCTAGATGTGAGGAATGAAAGCTAAATATAGCGCAGCCTCTTCCTAAGCTGGTTAGGAGTAAACAAAGAAATATTCTTTCATGAAGAAATGGTCATTCATCTGAGAAGTTCTCTTAAGCCAGCTGACTCTCTCTCATTGCTTCTGACAAACACAGTGGTCATAGCTCTGAGACAATTTGCGTCTTAAGAACTTCAAATGCCTGCAAGTCCATGCCTACATCGTGGCAGCCTGTGCACTGCTTCCACTGAATGTCCAGACATCAATGAATAAAAATGACGTTGTGGAAATAATAGCAGTAGCTGTTTTTATGCACATACTACATGCATTGTGCTGTGTGCTTTACACACATTATCTCATTTAATTGACAACATTTTGTAGATTTAAGAAAAAAGGACTAAGTTTAGAGGATAAATGACCCGCCCAGAGTCACACAATTTTCAAACCAGATGCTTCAACTCCATGATCTCCTCCAGTCTCTATGCTTAGGTGAACATTGGGTGTGATCAGAGGAATTCGGCAGTTAAGTAGGAGGCCACGTAAAAGGAGTGTTGCTTTTATCTCATTTCCATAGCCAAGAAACCTGGTCAAGTTTAGAAGCTGCTGTTCTTTTACCTACATTTAGTCCCTTTCATTTTGCTCTCAACCTTTACATGATTGTAGCGTGACTTCCCACTTTATGAAAGAGTACTTGAAGTCTGTATGCAAATTAGTTATTCAAGTTTCTTTGATGGTTGTGGGGAGGATGGAAGTGCGTGCGTGTGTGAGGTGATGGAGTATCTAAAATTTCTTCATATTATTTTTCTCAGAACTTCTGCTTGTAACGGAAGTTTCTCAACATGAAATGTCATCAATTTAGCCTCACTCAGGAAGTTGCAAGGCACTTGACTGTAACCTCAGTAAATTGTACGTTTTCTGAAATCCTGATAATCTTTAGCTGCCTATCATTTTGAAATTTTAAAAGTTATTCTATTTCTGAACTAACTTGCTTGGCAATTTAATTGATTAAAAGAGAAAAGATTATAATAAAATACTTCAGAGTGTAGATATATTCATGTTTACATTACAACAAGGAGAACTCAGAATTTAAATGATCTAATTTTTGTATTCATCAAAAAATTATTATGAGGATTTATTTATTTATCTGGAATAAAATTCCTCTAACCATGCATATTGTCACAACATACTTGAATTTGCAAAGATACGGAATCTCTGGGATCAGAGTAACAGTATATTCCGATCTGTGTATACATGAAAGACTCAGTGGGTTCCAATGAGAGAAGCTATGGTATGATTTTCACCCAGTTGTATCGTTAAAAAGACCTTTGTTGGCATCTTCTTGGACAGCATTTAAACATTCCAAGTTTAAATATTACTGAGTGAATAAATAAACAAATGAGACTGGGAATGCCGTCAGGGTTCAACCTAGAAACACAAAGCCAGTGTCATGATCCTGTAATTATTATAATGTTAATCCTTTAGCCATCTTAAAAGGCTTAGGCTCATGTCTCTCACTCAGCCAAAAGCAGCAGAAGGTCCAAGTTCCTCCACTACCTCCCAAACTTGGGTGAGCTGTTTCTTATCTTTCCGCTCCTCTTTGTTCAGCTTTGCATGGCCAAGAGAAAACCTGTCTTCCTTCTGTTGATGTTCACTCCCCCACGTTGAGGGAGCTGAGGCTAGAGCTGCAGGGGATTGTAAGGAGCTGTGGGTAAGGTGAGGACAGCAGCGCTCCCTTAATGTGGAGTATACATCTGCCATTCTTGTGTCCTTTTCAGTGCAGAACTCGGTGATGAGGCCTTCCTCCTGACCACCTGAGCCTCATGGTGTCTCCTCTTTTAAGGAATCCAATCTCTCTTCCTCTGCTTCAATCTCCTCAAGGCCTCTGCAGCACTTCCTCTCAAAAGCATTTCCCTACATCCTTGACTGGGTACCAGACCTTCATTTTTAAGTGATTGAAGTCATGGCTGAGTATGCGTCATGGGCGATTGCCACTGTTTTAAAGTCAAGTAGTTTGTTAGTTGCTCCCCAACTTACAGTTTCCTGGCATCTCCATGAAGAAGCTATCCTGTCTTGATCTCCCTGAGGCAGCAGGTTGATTAAAGTTTTAAAATCATGATTAGTGACTTCTGTGTTTAAAGACGCCCAGAATAATCGATTTGGAGTGGTAGCCATAGCAAGAGTGGGGTCAGAACGGAGGCAGCACCTCGGAAAACTGAAACTGAAACCCCATTTCATGCTGTGAAGCGGGAAGAATAGAGGCAGATAGGCGCATTAGCCTCACCTGGGCACTGCACATGCAGTTAAATCTCAGGGGTCTGGGAAAATATGCCAGACATTAACAGTGTAATATCCTCCAGCATTTGAAATAACACTGTGTGTTTCCTGTTTTTTCCTAAGGTATTATGTTTTATTTGTTAAAAAAAAAAAAATAGGTCACATTGGAAGGTACTTACCTAAAGTTCGAATGGATCAATTTAAATAGGAAGATGGAATCTGTTATATGGGAATAATCATCATATTCAATGCCTTCTAGCAAATATTTCCTCAGTGCCCACTGTGTGCCAGGTATTATGTTAGGCACCGGTGATTAAAAAGGCTAAACAAAATAATCTCTGTCACAAGGAGGTCACAGTCTTACAGAAGGGCAATTGTCATACAAATATATAAAGCATAATATGACAAGTGCTATGACCCACAATTGACAAGTGGAATGGAAACACAAAGAAGAGGGCACGAAAGGGAATCGTGGAAGGCTTCACAGAGTAAGTGACCTTCAGGATGGAGAAAAGAGGGAGACTTCCTAATGTGGAAAATAGCAGAAGACACTCCAGGCAAATAAATATGAAAAGTCACAAAGGGAAGAAAATTGCAAGTCGATTGTTATGACTGGAGTGTAGATTGAGAGGTGTGTGTGTGTGGTAGTGGTGGTGAGGGGGTAGTTACAATTCATACTGTAGGTACAAAGCAATTGGGGAATACCTTATGCAGCCTGGAAGAAAGTTTGGATATTATACTAAAGACAATGAGAAGCCATCCAAAACTTTCAAGCAGAAGAGTACCTGATTTGATTCATGGGTTAGAAAGATTTATCCGGAGGCTGTGTGGAGGATAGATGAGAAGGTAGGGGGTCGGTTGGAAAGTTACTGCCATATTCCGTGCATGAGATCATGAGGATCCAAAGCAAGACAACAACCATGGAAATGGATAGAACGCCATGAATATGAAAGCATTTTTAGAGGTAGGATCCATAGGGCTTGATTACTTATTGAATTTGTATGAGGAGGACATATGTGAGATGAAGCAAGAAATGATTTTCTGCTTTGATGACTGGCTGGGTGTTAGTAGCAGTGAAGAGGAGTTGGCAATAAAAAAGCAGAAACAAATTTGTAGAGAAAATCGATGGTTTGGTTATGTGGAATTGAAGTTTCCTGGGGGTGTCAAGTGAGTCAGATAAACATCACTGGGGTTCAGGGGACAGATGAAGTTGAGGAGGTTGAGATTATTGCTATGGGATGCACTTATATTACAAAAAGTAAGGAGTGTCTGGGAGGAGATATTTTCTCTAAAGTCCAATATTAAAACCCCCAAGTAACACTACTCTGGAAAATGCAATATGCAAATAGTTCTTTTTATTATTAACATTAGGTTATGTCAAATTTTAAAATATTTACACTTAAAGACAAAACATCTGTACAATTATTACAATTGGTTTCACTAAATCAGAAGTGACAACACATTATCTATACTTTTATACTAGAAAACAAAATGAAGTCAACAAAGTATAATTACTGAAACTCCACTGTGGATCAGGATAAAATGTGTCCAATATTAACTCACACTTTCCCAATAAGTGTAAAAATGAATATGGCATTGCTTGGACAACTTGTTTCAACAATGAATCCTCTATTACTATTTGTTTAATAACATATACAAATTCAAAACTGGCAGGTAGGAAAAAAGATTACTTTGTTTTTTGCAGATATTGTACTTGTAAAAGAAAGTCAAATGAAGCATATGTCACACGTACCAAAGTCTTACATTATGCCTTTCTAATACAGGCAAGTGAAATATTAACACATAGCATTTAAAATAATAAATATGTATTTTATTGACAATAATTTGGAATGTTAGTGATACAAAATTTTATGTACAATTATTCAGATTAAAACATTTAAATCCTAGGTTTTATTTACAAATATTTATCTTCCTCTCTTATTTGATGTTTTAGCTCAAGAAGAGTTAAAACGGAATGCATCTGTAGATATATAGTTGAGAGTGTGTGTTCAGTCACTCGGCTCTGCGATAGTAATCTTTTGTACCATGTCAGACAAATTTTCAGACTCCAGATCCTCTTTGCCATTATCTGAATTTCCTGATGAGATATAACAACCAGAGTCCCTTGGGCAGTCATCTAACTGTGACTTATTTAAGGAGATGTCTGAGCTCAAGGATAGGGGCACAGGTTCATTTTCTTGCTCTTGAATAACTGTAAATGGAAAAGAGGGCAGGAGTTAGGTAAAGCAACACAAAATCTTATTCATGTACTCATTCACTTTCAAGTATTATCCTATTTTAACTGTTCTAGCCATGACTTCATTACAATGGAAAGTTCTGCAAGTAAAAGATATCTTTGTTTATTTCAAAAGAGAGGTTTGTACTCAAATATGCAAGCTACTGTTTTATTAGAAGCCAAAATTTGCCCCTCACTCTTCACTTGCAGTTTCATGGAATTCATGTGCATTTCCTGCATAAGCAAAGATCAATATGGACTCTCATTTTACATTAATAATAAGCCGCCAGAGAAAGCAGATTGTATCCACAGTGTGACTGATGTCTTGTCCAAATACTCCTTAAAGTATCATTACAAAAAGGCACTTATAGTTTAAATGCACAATCCAAGTCAATAGTGATCTTTGTGAACAATTTTAGATTAATGATAATCTGGATTAATTAATAAATTATCGCTATGAGTAAGAATGTACAGTAGGACTTCAATTATTTGGACGTTAACTAATAAAATTTTAAATATCCAGGGTTTTCCTATGTTTGCATGTATCACAAAATAGATATAAGAAACCAGGTTGCTTTTAGAAAGTAACACACCAAAATTTCCACTGCATCTACCTTATGAATATTTAGTCTTCCATATCTTTGTCTGTAGTCCTGAATAATAATCATTTATTTTCAGATTGATAATTCTGCATTCTTAAAGCAGTGTTCTATATTCAACAGGCATTATCTTTTAGAAAAAGATGAATATTAAGGATATAACAAAATATATTTTGGAAGAACCCCTAAGCAGCCTGAGGTTCAAATGTTACTCTTCTCGATTCCTTTAGCGTCAACTTTCTCTCTGTCCATGTGAAGCTGAGCTCCTCAGAGAAGAAATAGGTCTCAGGTACTGCCTCTTAACTGCAGGACCGTATCTTCCTCTTTCCCCTTCTAACATTGGGGCTTCACCACAGTAGGTATTTGAATAGCTCCTTGTTGAAAGAACCAAACACACATTTAAGGTTGGGAAAAGAACTCTGCCTACAGAGGCTTTGCACTTCATCCCATTCCAGTGAGAATAAAGTAAATCCAAACCTCGAAATCCTTCAAAGAAGGAAAATGTACAATTTTCTTCAATAGGCTATTATAATGCTAATTAATTTATATCTAGGAAATCTACTCTTTATCTTATGTATTTTATATATATATATGTATATACCTTGCTTTAAAATGCATTTTCTAGTTTCCATATGTTTTGCTAACATTAGTTTGCGATCCACTGTGTGTCCGATTGCCATCAACTTCCATTACAAATGAGAATTGTGCTGTAAGTTACTCTTGTATTAATGAATTAACTTCTCTTTAATATTTATAGAATGGTACTAGTTATGCACCATCCATGGGAGAAATTGAAAAGTATTAGTTAAAATATGTTCTAAGTTCTGTAGTTTCGAAGAAGAAGACTAGTTGAGAAAGGCTGGAAGAAAATCATAAAAATTGCTGCTTAGTCTACTCATCTTCAGAATGAGTCATAAAAGTTCTTCTAACCTTTTCCTTAGGGCTTGTATTTGCAACAGTGAAACCATATTCATGCCATTCTTCTGAATCTTTTGCCCTACAACTTCATTTAACTATAGATTCAAATATCAGGTATTTGTCTAGTGATATTATAACTAGTTCTAGGTATAAGATGACAATTTTAATATGCACCTATCGTGATTGTTATTTTTAAATTTTAGCTACCATGGAAGCATTTTGTGTTCATTATTCATAACAATGTCTAAGTTTGGGAGGGTTTACTTATGATTCACTAGTCTTTCTGAGTATCAGTCATTCATTCTTCTTTCTAAGCCCTTTTTTATGAAAAGGCAGCACGAAAATGGGACCTCATTCTCTGAAGAATTGCTTTCTATCCTGCCTCTGCTTTTCTATCTTATTGCCACCGAAATGAAATGAGCCAGCTCTGTGTTCCATTATCCAAGTGTTTCTAGAAAAGGCCAGAGGAATGAGTCGTTTTGTATGCATTCTGCCACATCAGCAGTGATCATCCTATTTGGAGTGTGAACCTCTTAGTCATAATGATTGTGGGGATAAGGCCACATTTCCCCAGATTATGTTTGGGCCAATATTACCTCAATGCAAAATTAAAAGAACTGATCCACTTCCCTTCACATTGATATCCTAAACAAGACTTGGCATAATAAAAACTGTTTGTTCCCAATACTCTGTTCTATTTAGGCTGATTACCAATTGTGGGACTCTCTTCAGGATACGAAACAGAGTCTTTAAGAACTATAATTTCCAAAATTAGTCCTTCTCCTTTTTTTAAAAAAAAGTATTTAGCTTGTTATTTCACCCCCAGAAGCCTCTGTGCATTCACCTCAATGGGGAACAAAGTAAATAAATTAAAAACTGTCTTTACCAGAGAATATGTCATTGTGTAATATTAGTAATAAGAATGTATTTGTTTTTATTTCCACACGAGAAATGCTATATCACATTCTCTAAATTCTAGGAATGATTTTATTTTAAACACAGGTCATTTAATGTAGAAACCTTTCATCTGCAATTTTTATGGAAAAAGAAAATAGTTTCTCAGTATGAAAGTTATGCAGCACAGTAATTTACAGAACAGCAGTAATTTGCTAAATGATTTCCTAGTGAAATGAAAACATGACTGTGCCTCCTCAGATGCTTCCCACCAGGCTTGCAATAATTTCAGGCAGGTGATCAGCTGGAACCCCTCAACTGTAACTATAAAAAGGCAGGTCATTATGTTATATTACGGAGATGAAAGCTATATTGCATTCACTTTTGTATTTGGAGGATCGAGATTTTCCTCTTCTTGTTTCTTTTCATCCTGACACTAATGACAGGGATTGGCACAAACCTAGGTCTTGTGCTATGGGTGTGTTTTTCCTGCAGAGGAGATGAGCTCATACTAATGCATCCACATTTTCTTTCTAAGTCATTTAGTCCCTTCATGTGGCCATGAAACAGAGTAAAGCTAACTGGTCTACCCAGAAATTGAAACCATAACCTTCATCAGTTTTGTCCCATGGTTCAATCATCTGGGCTAACCAGGCAAGTAACACATTGGAATAAGAAGCAGGTTTGCCTACGAAATTACGGACTTCCCATAAGATGTTTCAGTGCATCTTTTTATACTAAACTGTTTCGGATAATATGCTAGGTTTAAAAAAGTATACATAATTCATGTATTCTATTATTAAAATTATATAAAAACATACACATATGCATACAATTTACAAACAAAAGTGTTCAAATTTGTTAATTTCCCCTCTATTTCTAAGGTCATCCACATTGCTTTTTAATGAAAGAATTAAAATGGTATAATTTTTCAATAAAGCTCCCAAATGGTTTGTAAATATCTTAAAGGCCAAACATATCTAAATTACAATACACTGAAGCATTATTAAATAATTTGAAAAAGGGTCTTTCTTATTGCTGCCAGTTGACAGCAGGCATAATAGGAACTCCAGAAAGCTGTATAATTCTGTACTCTATGTAATAAAAATAAAAAGATAATATTAAAACATTATTTAGGAAATATTTTATCATGGAGAGCTAATTTGCATATTAAAATAATTTATTTCCTACCAAAATTGTTACAGAATTGTAAAAAGCCCATGAAAAAACATTTTAAGATAGGTATCAATGTTGAAAAAAGAAAGGGTGGCCTGGTGATGAAAACAGAAGACAGCTAATATAATTATTCACAAAATAATTATATTGGAGTTGTGACATTTAATTAATTAAGAAAGGCAATCTCAATTATACTAAAAGTGAAGGTAGTTTTAAGGAAATAAAACTGGATCCTTATTCTGGGAAAAAATCCTATTCTAAGAAGAGAAATCTGCCCCACCTTTACATATTAAAAAGTTAAAGATTCAACTTTTATGAAAACTAAATTTTGCTTGACTCCCAGATTTCTTTGCCCAAATCATCCAGACTTTGTCTTTACCATTTTGCTTGCCTTAGTTTTGAAGCCTCTCTTTCTTTGAGCCAAGTACTATAAAATTATGCCATCTTGAGGGCATAGGAAAATTCCTGGCTAAAGGAATTTCTCAATAAATAATTTTTTAATAAACACAATGATATTTAGATGAATTAAAGAAAATTAGAACTAAAGAAGAGCAAAACAGGAATTTTGTTAAAATTCAAATGAGAATACCTCTAAGCTCCATCAGTCATCCTCCTGTTTTTCTCTTTCCTGGGGCCATCTCCAAAGAGGGAAAAACCCAGTGACACACATCCCAGGATGACTGAAAACCTCAACCTCATGTTTTAACCTCACTGGAGTCACTCAAATGAAAACCCAGCTACTGTTCAGGTAACTATGGCTATATTTATTTGTCCACATTATCCATGGAGGAAAATTCAGTGGACAACATGGCATGTCTCTCAGTTATTTTTCATTTCATCTAAAGCACATTCTTAAGTTACCTGAACACTTTAATTCTCCTAATAACAGTGACTATCTGGTGTTCATTTCACTTGAATACTAACCCACCTTTTGGAAACACAACAACAAATGAAAAATAGGATTCCATTCATAGGAAAACAATCCATTGCTTCTGTTCCCCTGAGGCCATGAGAGGATATGGAGTTGAAATGACTTCCCCTGCTCTTGCCTATCTCTTTTTGGAGCCTACCTTCTAACGAGATGTGTACCTGGAAATAGATCTTTTCGCTCTCAGCCAGGGCAGTCTCCACTTCCACTGTGGTAGGTACTTCAGCAGGGGCAGAGGCATACTCACTCAAGATCACCGTAACTCAGCACCTACCTGGGCAATCTCTTTAGACTGCTCCTCTCCCCAACCACACACCCTACGGAGGGCTTTGGTCCCAGGAAATATTTATCCTCCTCAGTTAAAGTTGTCATATTGTACTGACTATTTTGGTAATGACCAAATAACATTTAAAACTGTCACACATTATTTAATTAGGGGCCTTGGAAAGTCAAGTTCATATTTCTTACAGGTTAATTAAACCCATTTACTTGATGAAGGAGTTAAGAACATATTACCCCAAAATACGCTGCTCTGGCATATTGACTATTTTGAGTTGAAGACACTTGAAGAGAGCAGGTGCAAGAATATCACTCTGACTTTCCTTTTTTTTTTTTATTTTTAAGAGAGAGAGAAATAGCGTCTGGCTAGGTTGCCCAGACTGGTCTTGAACTCTTGGGCTCAAGCAATCCTCCTGCCTCAGCCTCCCAGAGTTCTGGGATTACAGGCGTGAGCCACCATGCCCAGTCTGACTTTCCTTCTGCTACTTAAAGGCAGATGACATTTCCATGTGAAAGCCACTTTCCCTCTACCAGAAGGAAAGTATCATTCCTATCCTTGGGGACAGGAAGTTGAGGCAGAGGGAAATCTGTACAAACAAGCAATGTTAGACAAGCCCTTATCTTTCTACCACTCCACCCAATTAGCTAGCCTATTTCAAGCTTCTGTGACTTGCCACATTTTCACAACTTGTTACTCTTTTTCTACTTCAGTATACAAGTGTTCAACTCTAACTGCATCTTTGGGTCTTCATTTCCTATGACAGCTCCCTTGCCACATGAAATTTGTGTTAAATAAATTTGTGTGATTTTTCTTCTGTTGGTCTGTCTTATGTCAATTTAATTTTCAGCTGTTGTAAAAAGTCTAAGAGGGTAGAGATAAAATTTTGCCTTCCCTATATAGATATGGTAAAAAACTAATCTAATTTCATTATGTCTAAAATTATTATTTTTGACAAAAATAGGATTACTCTGCATATTATTGGTCTACAAGTTGCTTTCACATTTAACATGTTTTTGAAAAACTTTAGTATCAGTAAACAGCATGCTGTATCATTTTCCTAACATAACACCTTCAAAACTACTTTATTGTTTGGGTATATCTTAATTTATTTAACAGGTTAATTATTGATGGAAGTCCCTATTGTTTTTAGTTTTTACCCCAAACTACTAGATTTTTAGCTAGTATTTTTATGCGTTTGTATCTTGACTTTAGTAGAACAAATACTTAGAACTGGAATTTCTGGATATGAAAGTGTGCATATTTTAAACTTTGATTGTGTTTTACGTTATTACCTTCCAAAAATGTACTTATTTACACTCTTGCACACACGCATGCACACATGCATGGTTAGCATATTCATAAACTAAATCTTGACAACATACCCGAATACCGATCTGCTTATTACAAATACCTGTATGTGTGAGGTGGGATTGCAGGCAACTTTATCTTTATAATAATAGAAGACTGACTTAACTATTTGGGGATCTTTTGACCTCCTCATTCATCATTTACCCATTTTACGTGCATTTGTTAACCATCCACTAATGCAAATCACAGGACTAGGGGCTTGGGGAAAGCACATGGTAATAGAAGATTCGGTCTTGTTTGGCCAGGGTAATCATTACAATGCTATGTGTAGTATACAATCACAATGCAATATAAACACAGGTATAGGAGTGCTCTTTACATACAGGCATTAGAGAGGTACTTATGTGACTAAAGTGAAAAATCTGTGAACACTTTTCATTGGAAATTTTCTGGTAGAAAAGTGAGAATCCTTAGGCTTCATTTTATAGTTTTTTTGTGTGATATAGAATATGGCATCCATCACAAATGAAAGTTTAGAGGTAAAATTAAAAAGAAATCTGAAGAAATTAAATTGCATGAGGGCGAACAACTATGACTGTAGATATTAAATACATACAAGTAAAATGCCTGCATGCTTTCTCTACTTTCTGTGGACAGGTAGCATAGCTTTTCTTCAAAGCTGTATATTTCTTGAATCTAGATGCAAATCATATGGCAAGTGGGTTGGAAACTCCAGGTACACATGTCAGGGGCTAGGGCACCAGGCTATGCTGGCACACTGTTAGGCCAACTGCTGGACTGCTGCTTGGCATAACTACAAATCTCCCCTGCTGACAGCTCGTGTTCCAGGCTCCTGGCTGCGGCCCGCCATTTGCCCTGCATCGATTTGGGCAGGCAGGCAGGCAGGCAGGAAGGCACAACTGGGGATGCTTGAGCAATGAGGGGCTGCTGTGACCACAGCTGGTATCAAAGTTCTGGCACACAACCCACCCTTTCCCCTTCCTCCTCATTTGGCACTGCAACCAGAGTTTGCAGGTACCTCAAATGCATTGTATATAGATTCCGTAAAGTTTGCTTATTCTGTTACATTTTTTTTCAATTTTAAATTTAATTATCCCTGTAATCTAGAGCAAACAAGGTATTTCCATCACCCATTTTCCCCAAGGACAATAGTACACATTCTCATAGACACAATTTTAAGACACATCGAAGTGCTTCTAAATGTGGAAAATGAGGAACAAGTGCAGAATAAAGAAAAGATGTTTACTATAAACAACAGTAAACCATCTTATTATTCTAAAGAGGCACTTCAGAGTAAGACAAAGGGGCCTTGAAGATTGTGTTTATGGAACAACACACACACACACACACACACACAAACACACACACCCCACACATTCTCTGTTCTCTTTTTTATTTGGGAATATTTACTCCCAAAGTAAATGAAACATTTTTAAATTCAGATGACAAATAGAAAAACCCAAATATGCACAAAGTAAACAGATCCTGCTCTCTTGTCCCTTCAAGAGCTGCATCTCACCCCAGTTTTTCTTCTCCTTATAACCTTATCTAGATTCCCAGTTGAGGGAACCGATGACCTAATTCCTCTCAGTTCTAATGCAACACAGGAGCAAGTTCCAAATATCTATGCTGGTCTTGCTGGGACAGCAGAATCCCAGGGGTAGTTATCCTCCTCCAGAGGTAATCCTGTGATCAGTGCTAACACCACATGCCAGCCCTTGTATCAGCTTGTTGGAGAAGCATCTTTACTTCCCGCCAAACAGTGACCTAGATACCATCTCACACCCGTTAGAATGGTGATCATTAAAAAGTCAGGAAACAACAAATGCTGGAGAGGATGTGGAGAAATAGGAATGCTTTTCTTAGTGGGAATATAAATTACTTCAACCATTGTGGAAGATAGTGTGGCGATTCCTCAGGGATCTAGCACCGAAATACCATTTGACCCAGCAATCCCATTACTGGGTATATACCCAAAGGATTATAAATCGTTCTACTATAAAGACACATGCAGACGTATGTTTATTGCAGCACTGTTCACAATAGCAAATATTTGGTATCAACCCAAATGCCCATCAATGACAGACTGGATAAAGAAAATCTGGCACATATGCACCATGGAATACTATGCAGCCATTAAAAAGGAAGAGTTCATGTCCTTTGCAGGGACATGGATGAAGCTGGAAACCATCATTCTCAGCAAACTAACACAGGAACAGAAAACCAAATGCCCATCAATGACAGACTGGATAAAGAAAATCTGGCACATATGCACCATGGAATACTATGCAGCCATTAAAAAGGAAGAGTGCATGTCCTTTGCAGGGACATGGATGAAGCTGGAAACCATCATTCTCAGCAAACTAACACAGGAACAGAAAATCAGACACCATATGTTCTCACTCATAAGTGGGAGTTGAACAATGAGAACATATGGACACAAGGAGGGAAACATCACACACCATGACTTGTCAGGGGCTGGGGGGCTAGAGCAGGGATAGCATTAGGAGGAATACCTAATGTAGATGAAGGGTTGATGGGTGTAGCAAACCACCATGGCATGTGTATACCTGTGTAACAAACTTCCACGTTCCACACAGGTATCCCAGAACTTAAAGTATAATACAAAAAAAAATAGTATAATCCAGTTTACATTTTCAAGGTCAAAGTGGGTACAATGCTATCTATCTTGGGCTAAGACGAGAAAAGGAAAAATGCTTGCTTTAAATCTTAGAAGTCTGGTTTTTTTTTGTTTGTTTTTTTTGTTTTTTTGTTTTTCCCCCATGTTTTGTACCCCATCTTCTTGGTCCTTCTAGATATATTTAAGTCTCACATAGGACTTGTTGTCTTTTCTACATTATCTCAAAATTTTAGCTCTTATCCTCATGATATGTGGCCATTTTGCTCAACTTTTATATTGAATGATTAGCAAAGCAGATCCTTTTATGTTCTCAATTTAACAAACAATGAAACACCAAACTAGGAATTTATTGCGATTCCTCAAACTGACATCATTCACTGATCAAAATAAAATGCATCCATAATATCTTAGAAAATTTACATGCCCTACTCTTAAAAAAAAAAAAAGCAAACTATTTTTAACCTTCAACGTGACATGCATTTGTTTTTAACTGTCTCAGTTTTATATAACCATATACTCAAGGTCTTTATCATTCAAGGTACAGGAAGGTTGTGCGTTTAATCTTTAGCATGGTTGTAGGAGATATGATTCACAGAGTAGAAAATAGATAAAAATAAGCATGCAGCCAGCATGGTGCCAAATCATCAGAACTCGCCATCTTATCAACAAATGGAAGTCATTCTTCTTTATTTCTTGAGCAAAGCAGTTTCATATAAGATAAATAGCTTTCAGTCAGAATAGCCTAACATGCAATATGCATCTTTTTGACATGTATATTCTAATACTACTCTAAACCGTAAGATTAAAATAAGAAAAATCTCAGGGTAGTGTGTTGACAAGAAGCACTGGTTGAATCTGTATTTTTTTTTTCCATTTTTCATCTCCCAGAATTTGGCTGTGTGTATGTTTGTACCTTACGGGCTGTCATTAAGTAATCAACTTCTAGTGACCTTCATGTATCATTTTCTAAAGTTTTATGCAGGGGAATAACTTCTGGGACATATCCTTTTTATATCAAATATATATCAAATATCAAAAACCATTTAATGCTTTGGAGACACTATGTTTTGTTTTCAGAGACCAGGATATGGGCAGAACATGTTTCTAATAGATGTAAGAGACTGAATTATGGATTTGTGAGCTTGAAAAAGCCACTTAGCTACTGGATTTTCATCTTCTCATCTTGCAACGGAAGAATTTTGTGTCAGGTGTTTCTTTTTTTTTTTTAATTACACCAGCTCTATAAATAATTTTACCGTCTATGAATAATTGTTCTTTTGTTAGCATAGAAAGGAGACAGGTGATGAGTGAGGTGGAATGAAAAAATTAAGGGATGCAAGCCTTTGGCACTGAACCCATCTTCCCTCTATGGGTCCCTGGGGACGCTGGTCATTGCTGAAAGTGCTGCTTGCCCAGGTTCCCAGCCCCTTCTCTCCACAAACCCTGTTGACAGGCAGCCATGGTAGCCTCTCATCTTTCACTTTCTGATATAGAAAACTGAACTAAAGCCCTAGAGACAATTGGTGAAGTAGCAGAAAACTTCAATTTTCAAATATTCATTGCTCTCCTATTGGCCAATTTGCACATGTGGAGGAGTTTATAGCAGACTCCCTTTGATTCAGTCTCCATCTCTGCACTCATCTAGCTGTTTGACTTCTTTGAAATTCATCTCCCAATTTTTTCCTCATCTGTAAATTGAGTAAAATACCTAGATGTGTGCTATTATGGAAGAAAAGCAATTATTTACAACCGTTCAAAAAATACTCTTCTCCTCCCTGTACTTCATGGCCAAATCATCTTGGAGAATATTGGTGATGACACTGGACATTGTCCATAATAAAACTCTATAGAATCTATTTCTAAGCCAAACATTGTTTAGTGAGGATCCATGTCTTAAAATGACAAGATGTGAAGGACACTGACTCCTTTGCCTGAAAGAACTTACTATATCTGTTTATACTGATCAGTTTTGTCTTGACTTGAAATATTGATTAAATTGGCTACTTTCTGAAGTTTGAACTTTGTCTGCCTCTGTGACCACATCTCCCTCTCTTTTCCATCTCCCAGCCCCACACTTCAAAGAAAGCATGTGATAACCTAAGCCTGATGATAAAATCAGTCCTGCTGATGTCAAATTAGTTATGTCTGTGAAAGCTCTTGGAAAAGGATGATAAGAATAAAGTAAAAAACAATTTCTTAAAAAGTAAACTACTTTTCACTAGATAAGAAGCCAGTGTATAGGAAACATGTGCTCTGCCTCAATTTTGTGGGACTTATGAGAGACAGTATAGAATAACCCACAAAAGGACAATCAGGAGGTCTGGTCCCTAAAGAATGCTTTCCTCCCTCCTCACTCTCCATCTGGGCTGTTACTTGTAGTGTTAGAAAGTATAACATAGCAGCACCTACACTGGGTTGGAATCCCAACTCTACACTTCACTAAGGGAGTGTTTTTAGACAAGTTACTT
The DNA here is from genome assembly GCF_043159975.1 of Macaca nemestrina. NCBI lineage: Eukaryota > Metazoa > Chordata > Mammalia > Primates > Cercopithecidae > Macaca > Macaca nemestrina. The sequence continues at coordinate 157,214,794 of NC_092128.1, forward strand.
ACTGTCTCAATTTCTCATCATAAAAATGAGGGCGGTACTGTCTAAGTCAAAGATCTGGGGTAAGTACTCAAGAGAATAATCAGGAAAGACCCTGGCCCAGAGTCTTGCTCAGAGCACACATGTTTTAAAAAATGTAGTTAATAATTTCTAGTATTATTTTGACTACCGGGTGTGGTGGCTCATGCTTGTAATGCCAGCACTTTTGGGAGGCCGAGGTGGGAGGATCACTTGAGGTCAAAAGTTCGAGACCAGGCTGGCCAATATGGTGAAACCCCATCTCCACTAAAAATACAAAAATTAGCCGGGTGTGGTGGCATGCCTATAATCTCAGCTACTTGGAGGCTGAGGCATGAGAATCGCTTGAACCCTGGAGGCGGAGGTTGTAATGAGCTGAGATCATGCCACTGCACTCCAACCTGGACAGCGGATTTAGACACCATCTCAAAAACTAATAATATTAATACTAATAATTATTTCTAGTAGTTGTATTTTTTGATAGAGAAGGCTGGATTTGATCATCTAAGTTCCTTTTCATCTTTAAAGTTAGACTTTCCCCATTTGGTTGCTCACAAAATACTCCTTGTGGAGTCCGGCGCACCCTAAACTCAGTGTTTGGGGACCTGACCAGATTTGGTAGGAAAGGCAATCTGGATGGATAATTATAAAAAATGAAAGCTATTCTATCGTTACAAGCCTGGTTGGTGTAGACAGTGTTCTGTAAATCTCCATGATCATTTCATCTTCAGTTAATACTTACAAATACAGAGAACCATCTCATACAATAAAAGTGAGTGCGGAATATTTTTGCAAGCTATTAGAACATTTTGAAAGAGTACTATAAACATGTACAAGATGTGACTATGTGGTAATGAAATGAATTTTCCTGTGTGGCATGAAGGCTCATTATCTTAAAGCCATGCTCTGCGCTGTTTTACAGAAGCCATGTGTGACTTTTCTCACTAATGGCTTATGCTGTTCCTAAATACTTGTCTCTAACTCCCTCAGTCTTTGGGAATGCAGACATCCACTTGCATGTAAATTAATACCTTTGCAGAATGGAAATGAGGTAGCCAGAAAAGTCCTTTCATTTCTTGAGTCCAATAAGGAAATAAGTTCCTTTTCCTAATTATATATTTGACCATAGTTATTGTTTTCAAACGTACATGGAAATACTCATTTTATGGGAAAGCATGCTTTCATGATCTCAGTAAATAAAACGGGGGCTTTGTTTCTCATGATTATACTATTTACACTAAACTGTGATTATCAGCTGGGGAGAAGAGTAGGTGTGCACACTTACTTTCTTCTTCGAGGAAGTTTTCAGCGGCTGATAGTAACCTTCTTCTGTCGTCTGGGTTTTCAATATTTAATTCAATGAGGTGACTCTCTTTTATATCCTTTAAATCTTCTAGAGTCTCATAACCATTGAGCAAAAGTGTTGAGGTATATTCCTGTGGGACAAAAAATATAATGCAAATTAGATTCAAATATTTTATTTCTAGTTCTCTTTAGATTTAAAGAAAGTATAGAGATGCATATAGGAACCAAAGGTGCCAATACAACTTTCGCTTAACTTCACTTGTATTCGTTTTTGACATATGAACTCCAGGGCTCTTCAATGGTTGTGTTGTGTAATTCTCGCCTTTTGGAAGGCCAAATGTAAAGAGGAATTAATTACCTTAAGCTATACAATTCCAAATCATGGATCAATTAAATAGTTGGATCATGCATCCCATTTGGAAATTTTTCACTTCTCAACTAACTGAATTGGCAGAACTAGCATTGCTTTAAGTCTGTCAATAAAATGCCTCTAGCAGAGTAGCCTGCTACAGTTATATTTCAGAATCTACATCTCTTCTTGTTTTCATGATTGCAAAAGCATCTGCTCTCAAAATGTTCTTGGGGTAGGTTAAAAAATGAGTTTGAAACAGATGTAATTCTGTACAAAAAAGTGGGTGTAGTATTTTGGTTGAAAGGCATTATATAAACCAAAGGAATTCAAGACTTTCTACTTAATTGAAAACTTTTACTAAGCATAGAAGCACTGTAGTTGGGGCAAGAATTGTTTTCTCAGCATGTATATTTTGTTCATCATTGGAATCAATATATATTAGTTTAAAATACATAGGTTTCTGATTTCAAAGTCTATATGTTATTGTGAAACTTCTTTTTTTTTTTTTTTTTTTTTTTTTTTTTGAGACGGAGTCTCCCTTTGTCGCCCAGGCTGGAGTGCAGTGGTGCGATCTCGGCTCACTGCAAGCTCCGCCTCCGGGTTCACGCCATTCTCCTGCCTCAGCCTCCGAGTAGCTGGGACTACAGGCGCCGCCACCACGCCCGGCTAATTTTTTGTATTTTTAGTAGAGACGGGGTTTCACCGTGTTAGCCAGGATGGTCTTGATCTCCTGACCTCGTGATCCGCCTGCCTCGGCCTCCCAAAGTGCTGGGATTACAGGCGTGAGCCACCGCAACCGGCCTATTTTGAAACTTCTATCCTCTCGAACAAAATAAAAATATTAAATGAAGTTGAGTGCTTTTTCAACTTCCTCAGATTCCTCCCTCATTTTACTTGATCTAATTTCAATATCCTTATTTTAATTACTAAAATAGAATAAGAGGAAGTCTAAAAGTTTTAAGTAATCAGGAAGAACTTATGACTAGCCCTTTTTAACAAAAAAAAAAAAAAAAAAAAAGGGAAGAAAAGCATGAAGAGTGACAATTCTTTCTTTAGAAAAGTATATTCTTAGCACTGAATTAGAATAAAGAAACACAAATTCCTGTTCTGACATATAACCATTTAACTGCGGGTTCTTGGGGAAGTCATTTCAGTCTCTTAGACTTTGGTTTTCTCACAGGTCACAGAACAAACAAGATGGCAGAGGCAAGGCGCTAACCCGTACATTCTCATAGGAATATCCCATTTGAGGTGCACCAATAGTAATCTAAGAAGGCTTAGATACTGTGTGTACAGACAGGAATATAACTAGATAATTCAGAAAAAAACAATTAAGAAAAGTGTAATTGACTATTGTCTTGATGAATTTTGAAAACTATCGAAGTACTTCTCAGTTAATTTTAGAAATGGATTGCAAAACTGTAAATTGATTGATACTAGATGTATTATATGTACACACCATTTAACAAGGTAGATATTTCAAAAGATATTTGGTAATATAACAAGAAAATAATAATTGGGTTATAAATACAGACAACACAGTTTCCTTAACACAATCATTATGGGGCTTGATGATCACCGTTTCCCTCAAATTATTTTAAAAATAATTATATTCAGTTATCTTCTCTCAACTTGATTTTGACCTCTGCTTTGTAGAAAATACATTTCTCTTTTCATTTTTCCTTTCACTTTTTTAGACTTACTTTATTCCTTATATTCTCTTTACCATTCTCATTTAGACATTTTATTAGGGCCTTTTATTCTCCTAGATATTTTTCATTGTTCATTGCATTTTCTCAACGTTCATCTCTATTGTCACTGCTAAATACTATTAAGGTATAGTCCAAGGGATATTAGATCAAGACTTGTCCTTGCATAAAAACATGTCATAAAGGAGAAATAAGAGCTCTTCTAGGAAAACAGGCTTTCCTTTGCTTCTAAGTCTTGTAACACAAATACTGATCCACTCCCTTCAATTTTTCCATTTACATGCCGCCAAAAGCAAACAGGACATAGATTTGCTCACCTGAAGATGAATCCTCTCTAGGAACTCCTGCAGAGTCTTGGATTTTTCATTGTTACTCCTTCGGTTTGCCTTTATTTTCTTGGGGGCTGCTTCCTCTTCTGAGATGACATCCACATAAATGAATTTGAAGTTTCCCACTTTATTGTTCAACATTCCCGTCCACATCCCCATTGGTGTTTTGCAGATAATGTCTATGATGTCTCCTTTCTAAGGACGAAGAAATCCATAAACATTAGGTTTCAGAGAACTATAGTGCTATAAAAATTGGTAGAAAGAATGAAATCATAGAAAACTAGGATAATGAGGACATTATGCTAAAGCGGTTCAGATATAACAGAAACAAATCTAAACATTCACTTCTTTCAAAAATTCAGGCTGGTGGCATGGTGGGTCATGCTTATAATCCCAGCACTTTGGTAGGCCAAGGCGGGAGGATTGCTTGAGGCCAGGAGTTTGAGACTAGCCTGGGTGACAAAGTGAGATCCCATCTCCACAGTTTTTTTTTTCTTTTAATTAGCCTGGCATGGTAGCATGTATCTGTAGATTGAGGTAGGAGGAGTTCAAGGCTACAGTGAGCTGTAATCATGTCACTGCACTCCAGCCTGGGCAACACAGTGAGATCCCATCTTAAAAAAAAAACTCAAAGAAGTTATGTACTAGTTACAATGAAGAAAACTTCAACATTCTTGACAAAAAGCTCTCACATAGTTTGATGACTTGTTTCTGTTTCTGTTATTGTATCAATTTATCAACTTATCACTGTAGAGCGCAGTGTAATTTACAAAACACTTTTGCCTACTCTAAGTTATTTTTGCTCACAACACACCTCTTAGATACATAAAGGGGGTATCATCATTATTAATTTAAATATTACAGAAAAAGAAACAGAGATATTAAATGACTTCTGAAGAGCTTGCAGGAAGTTAATGGCAGAACCAGAACTCAAGTCCAAGTTATCTGAACTAAAAAATGATGCTCTTTTTATTTATACTGTCAAAGTAATATATATATAACAAAGCTCAAATTATCATTCCTGGAAGTGCTCCCCAGCTGGGGAAGGAGATGAAAGAGAAGTCTGTTACTCTATGTATTTCTAGTGTATCTGAAAAATTTATCTACGGTATAAAATAAACCCATTTCAAGAATTTCATCCACCTAAAATAAAGAAATTTTGCAGAATGCACATAAAAGTATGTGTACACTAAGGATAAATTATGCTACTTAATTCCTTTTAAGGTATTCATGCTCTCCTCTTATTAAGAAGAGATAGCACTTAGATTGAGCTCACAGCAAAGTTTAGATTGAAGTGTGAATGAATCATATTAGTATGGACAAACCAATTGGTGTTTTTCTTTACTCACATCTAAGACCATAATTAACTATAGGCTGTCAGTTATTGGCAAGGGTAGAAAACCTCATGGGGATGTTTCTTTGTAAAGAAAAATTTATTTCTATGCAAATATGATGTCTATGTTCAAGAGTTATAGTTCCTCCTTTGAGACTTAAAACTTTCTGCCTCAGAGAGGACTTTACAGATTCTAATATTTTAGCCCCTTTTAAGTGTCTACCCTCAAACAAAGCATCAAGCCTGCTACTAAAAATACTTTTTTCTTGCTGCTCTGGGAATGTGTGTTCTTCCATCTTAAAAACAAATTTTATTTGTAATGGTATAATTCACCATGACTGAAATATCTGGTCTACCTTGTGATCATCTGTCTGTTTAGTCTTGTGAACTGTTAGACCGGGTCCTTCTGCCTTTAACAAAAGGGAATCAAATCATAGGTTGGATGGTATCAGCTAGGTAGACTGAGAAGTTCTCCTGAAGCTCTAGAAAGTTGCTAGGCATGGAAACCCTTTACTGCATCCTTCCTATTATCCTTGAAACTTGTAAATTTGCAACTTTAGCCTTTACAGGTATATACCTGCACATTCCAGGAAAGCCCACAGGTCATCAAGCAAAGACTCAATTTCATTTTGGATAAGACCCTTGATGGAAATAATAGTATTTCAATTTTCATGGGTAACTGGGGAATTCCTACTGTGTCCTATAAGAGCTCCACAAAAACTCACCTCAGGCAGCAGCAGCAGTGGTACCCTGGCATGGTATTGTAGGGAAGTTGAAAGGCTATCCTGAGTCAAACTGTGTTGTGTTTATTTCCTTCTACTGCTCTCTCCCACAATGGTTACTAGGTTATGGGTATCCTTTCCCCAAGACTTGAACTTAGACATCAGATCATTCCATATACATAACTAAGGAGCTTAGTATGGGGAACAGTGCATTTTTTATTCTCCAGTTGAGCTTACTCTGATTTAATAGCATAGAAGGGATCAAGAGAAGGGCTGAAGACTTTAAATGTTAAATAATAATATAAATACTCCATAATATATCATAATTATTAGTTAACATTGGTTTAGTGTTAACAATATAGAACATTCATACTTTATATCCTTTGACTTTTAGCACTTTGTGATACTAGAAAGGAATAATTTAACATCTATGAATTCTTTTAGCACAAAACCTTCTGTTTGTGCCATTGTAACCGACCCCTCTCCTTGAGTGTGAGCAGGATTATGAAAATGATGGATTTCACACTCATGATTATGTTACCCTTATATGATAGGGGGGACTTTGCAGATCCAATTAGGGTACTGAGTTATTTGATTTTGAATTAACTGAAAGGGAGATTATCTTGGTGGGTGTGACAAATCAGGTAGGATCCCTTAAAATAAAGATTAAAGCCTGAGTGAGCTTTTTCCTGCTCATCCTGAAAGAGCAAACTGCTGTATTGTAGAGAGGGCTCTGGCTGGTGGAATCTAGAGGCTGAGAATGGCCTCCAGTTGACATCCAGCAAGAAAATGGGGTCCTCAGTCCTACAACCACAAGGAACTGAATTCTGCCAACAGCCAGTGAACTCAGAAGAGAACCTGAGCCTCTGTTGAGATCACTGCTTGCTTAGAATTCAACTGAGCCATGCCCACAATTATGACCTATAGAAACTGAGCTAACAATACATTTGTGTTGTTTCATGCCTCTGAGTTTGAGGTAATGTGTTACACAGCAATAGAAAATGAATACAGAGGATAAGAAGAGGGAATTCAGGAGGGAATATCACTGGGAGAAAGGTCTCTGGTTACTCATAGCAACCAACTTAAAAAGTGCTAGACATTTCCGGGGCATCATGGCAGACGGGAGGCAGGACCAGGTTGCAGCTCCAACTCGAGCAGACAAAGGAGTGTGTGGACACTCACATCATGAACTTTTGCTTCAGAACGATTGCAGAAATAACTCAGGAAACCTGGGAGGACTCACAGACCCCCTGAAGGAAGTGGATTCCTCCTTCAGTAAACAGGAGACAACCCAAATACTGTGCTGGTATCCACAGTTGAGAGGCCCACAGACAGTTAACATCACAAGACTCTGTGCAGACAACCCTTAGTACCAGTCTAGAGCCTGGTAGACTTGTTGGGTGGCTAGCTGTAGAAGAGAGGTAACAATCATTACAGATCGCTCCCAGGAAGCCTCATCCATAGGAAAAGGGGGAGAGTACTACATCAAGGGAACACCCCGTGGGACAAAAGAATCTGAACAACAGCCTTCAGCCCTAGACCTTCCCTCTGACAGAGTCTACCCAAATGAGAAGGAGCCAGAACACCAACTCTGATAACATGACAAAACAAGGTTCTTTAATACCATCAAAAAGTCACACTAGCTCACCAGCAATGGACCCAAACCAAGAAGAAATCCCTGATTTACCTTAAAAAGAATTCAGGAGGTTAGTTATTAAACTAACCAGGAGGCACCAGAGAAAGGTGAAGCGCAATGTAAGGAAGTCCAAAAAATGATACAAGAAGTGAAGGGAGAAATATTCAAGGATAGATAGCATAAACAAAAAACAATCAAAACTTCAGGAAACAATGGACACACTTATAGAAATGCAAAATGCTCTGGAAAGTTCCAGCAATAGAATCGAATAAGTAGAAGAAAGAAATTCAGAGCTCGAAGGCAAGGTCTTTGAATTAATCCAAACCAACAAAGACAAAGAAAAAAGAATAAGAAAATGTGAACAAAGCCTCCAAGAAGTCTAGGATTATATTAAATGACCAAACATAAGAATAATCAGTGTTCCTGAGGAAGAAGAGAAATCTAAAAGTTGGGAAAACATACTTGAAGGAATAATCAAGGAAAACTTCCCTGGCCTTGCTAGAGATCTAGACATCCAAATACAAGAAACACGAAAAGCACCTAGGAAATTCATTGCAAAAGGATTATTGCCTAGGCACATTTTCATCAGATTATCTAAAGTTGAGACAAAGGAAAGAATCTTAAGAGCAATGAGACAAAAGGATCAGGTAACCCATAAAGGAAAACCTGTCAGATTAACAGCAGATTTCTCAGCAGAAACCCAACAAACTAGAAGGGATTGGGACCCTATCTTCAGCCTCCTCAAACAAAACAATTATTAGCTAAGAATTTTGTATCCAGCGATATCAAACTTCATATATGAAGGAAAGATACAGTATTTTTCAGACAAACAAATGTTGAGAGAATTCGTCACTACCAAGCCACTAAAAGGAGCTCTAAATCTTCAAACAAATCCTGGAAACACATCGAAACAGAACCTCTTTGAAGCATAAATCTCACAGGACCTATAAAACAAAAGTACAATTTAAAATGCACACACACACAAAATGTATGCAGGCAACAAAGAGCATGATGAATGGAATAGTACCTCACATCTCAATACTAACATTGAATTAAATAGCCTAAATTATCCACTTGAAAGTTACAGAATTGCAGAATGGATAGGATTTCACAAACCAACTATCTGCTGCCTTCAAGAGACTCATCTAACACATAAGGACTCACATGAACTTAAGGTACAGGGGTAGAAAAAGACATTTCATGCAAATGGACACCAAAAGTGAGCCGGAATAGCTATTGTCATATCAGACAAAACAAACTTTAAAGTAACAGAAGTTAAAAACGACAAAGAGGGACATTATACAATGATAAAAAGGCCTTGTCTAGCAGGAAAATATCACAATCCTAAACATGTATGCACCTAAGACTAGAGCTCCCAAATTTGAAAAACAATTACTAATAGGACTAAGCAATGAGATAGACAGCAACATACTAATAGTGGGGGGACTTCAATACTCCAATGACAGCACTAGACAGGTGATCAAGACAGAAAGTCAACAAAGAAACAATGGACTTAAATTATACCCTGGAACAAGTAGACTTAACAGATATATACAGAACATTCTGTCCAACAACCTCAGAATATACATTGTATTCAACAACACATGGAACTTTCTCTAAGATAGACCCATATGATAGGCCATAAAATGAGTCTCAATAAATATAAAACAATTTAAATTTATCAAGCACTCTTTCAGTCTACAGTGGAATAAAACTGGAAATTAACTCCAAAAAGAACCTTCAAAACCATGTAAATACATGATCCTTGGGTAAAAAATGAAATCAAGATGGAAATTAAAAAATTATTTGAACCGAACAACAATAGTGACATGACCTACCAAAACCTCTGGGACACAGCAAAGGTGGTGCTAAGAGGAAAGCTCATAGCCCTAAACACCTACATCGAAAAGTCTGAAATAGTCCAAACGGACAATCTAAGGTGACACTTCAAGGAAAGAGAGAAACAAGAACAAACCAAACTCAAAAACAGCAGAAGAAAGGAAATAACCAAGATCAGAGCAGAACTAAATAAAATTGAAACAAAAGGCCGGGCGCGGTGGCTCAAGCCTGTAATCCCAGCACTTTGGGAGGCCGAGGCGGGTGGATCACGAGGTCAGGAGATCGAGACTATCCTGGCTAACATGGTGAAACCCCATCTCTACTAAAAATACAAAAAAAACTAGCCGGGTGTGGTGGCGGGCGCCTGTAGTCCCAGCTACTTGGGAGGCTGAGGCGGGAGAATGGCGTGAACCCGGGAGGCGGAGCTTGCAGTGAGCCGAGATCACGCCACTGCACTCCAGCCTGGGAGACACAGCGAGACTCCGTCTCAAAAAAAAAAAAAAAAAAAAAAAGAAACAAAAACAATACAAAAGATAAATGAAACAAAAAGCTGTTTTTTGAAAAGATAAACAAAATTAAGAGACCATTAGTAAGAATTCAAATAAGCTCAATAAGAAATGAAACAGGGGATATTACAACTGACACTACAGAAATACAAAAGATCATTCAAGGTTACTATGAACACCTTTACATGCATAAAGTAGAAAACCTGGAAAACATGGATAAATTCCTGGAAAGATACAACCCTCCTAGCTTAAATCAGGAAAAATCAGATACCCAGAACAGACCAATAACAACCAATGATATTGAAATGGCAATTTAAAAATTACCAATAATAAAAAACTTGAGGACCAGACCAATTCAGAGCAGAATTCTATCAGACATTCAAAGAAGAATTGGTACCAATCCTATTGACACTATCCCACCAGACATAGAAAGAAGGAACCTTCCCTACATCATTCTATGAAGCCAGTATCACCCTAATACCAAAACCAGGAAAGAGGATAACCAAAAAACAAAACTACAGACCAATATCCCTGATTAACATAGATGCTAAAATTCTTAACAAAATACTAGCTAACTGAATTCAGCAACACATCAAAAAGATAATCCACCATGATCAAGTGAGTTTAATACCAGGGATGCTGGGATGCTTTAACATATGCACGTTAATAAATGTGATACACCACATGAACAGAATTAAAAACAAAAATCACATGACCGTCTCAATAGGTGCAGAAAAAGCATTAGACAAAATCCAGCATTTCTTCATGATTAAAACTCTCAGCAAAATAGGCATACAAGGGACATACCTCAATACAATAAAAGCTATCTATGACAAACCCACAGTCAACATAATACTGAATGGCAACAAGGTGAAAGCATTCCTTTTGAGAACTGGAACAAGATAAGGATGCCCACTCTCACCATTGCTCTTCAACACAGTACTGGAAGTCCTAGCCAGAGCAATCAAAAAAGAGAAAGAAATAAAGGGCATCTAAATCACTAAAGAGGAAGTCAAACTGTCACTGTTTTCTGATGATATGATCATTTACCTAGAAAACCATGAAGACTCTTCCAGGAAGGTCCTAGAACTGATAAAAGAATTCAGCAAAGTTTCTGGATACAAAATTAATGTACACAAATCTGTAGCTCTTTTATACCCCAACAGCGATCAAGCTAAGAATCAAATCAATAATTCAACCCCTTTTACAATAGCTGCAAAAGCAAAACAAAACAAAGCAAAACAAAAAAACAACTTTGGAATATACCTAACTAAGGAGGTGAAAACCTCCACAAAGAAAACTACAAAGCACGGCTGAAATAAATCAGAGATGCCACAAACAAATGGAAACATGTTCTATGCTCATGGATAGGTAAATCAATATTGTGAAAAGGACCATACTGCCAAAAGCAATCTACAAATTCAACAGATTTCCCATCAAAATACCACTATCGTTCTTCACAGAATTAGAGAAAACAATTCTAAAATTCATATGGAACCAAAAACGAGACTGCATAGCCAAAGCAAGCTTGAGCAGAAAGAACAAATCTGGAGGCATCACATTACCTAATTTCAAATATACTATAGGCTATAGTCACCAAACCAGCATGGTACTACTACAAAAATAGGCACATAGACCAATGGAACAGAAAAGAGAACCCAGAAATAAATCCAAATACTTAACAGCCAACTGACTTTTGAAAAAACAAACAAAAACATAAAGTGGGGAAAGGATACCCTTTTCAACAAATAGTGCTGGGATAATTGGCTAGCCATATGTAGGAGAATGAAACTGGATCCTCAACTCTCACCTTTTACAAAAATCAACTCAAGATGGATTAAGGACTTAAATCTAAGATCTGAAACTATAAAAATTCCAGAAGATAACATTGGAAAAACCTTTCTAGACATTGGCTTAGGCAAGGATTTCATGACCAAGGACCCAAAAGCAAATGCAATAAAAACAAACAAAAATTGCTGAGACTTAATTAAACTAAAGAGCTTTTGCATGGTAAAAGAAACAATCAGCAGAGCAAGCAGACAACCCACAGAGTGGGAAAAAAATTTTCACAATCTATACGTCCGACAAAGGACTAATATCCAAAATCTACAATGAACTCAAATCAACAAGAAAACAAACAAACAATCCCATCAAAAAGTAGGCTGAGGACATGAATAGACAAGTCTCAAAAGAAGATACACAAATGGCCAACAAACACATGAAAAAATGCTCAACATCACTAATGATCAGGGAAACGCAAATCAAAACCACAATGTGATACCACCTTACTCCTGCAAGAATGGCCATAATCAAAAAATTTAAAAATTGCAGATGTTGGCATGGATGTAGTGAAAAGGGAACACTTCTACACTGCTGGTGGGAGTGTAAACTAGTACAACCACTATGGAAAACAGTGTGGAGATTCTTTAAATAACTAAAAGTAGAACTACCATTTGATTCAGCAATCCGACTGCTAGGTATCTACGCAGAGGAAAAGAAGTCATTATACAAAAAAGATACTTTCACACACGTTTGTGGCAGCACAATTTGCAATTGCAAAAATGTGGAACCAACTCAAATGCCCATCAATCAATGAGTGGATAAAGAAACTGTGGTATAGGCTGTATATGCCTGTAATCCCAGCATTTTGAGAGACTGAGGTGGGTGGATCACAAGGTCAAGAGATCTAGACCATCCTGGCCAACATGCCGAAAACCCATCTCTACTAAAAATACAAAAATTAGCTGGGTTGTGGTGGCCTCCAGCTACTTGGGAGGCTGAGGGAGGAGAACTGCTTGAACCCAGGAAGCAGAGGTTGCAGTGAACCAAGATCATGCCACTACACTCCAGCCTGGTGACAGAGCAAGACTCCATCAAAAAAGAAAAGAAAAGAAAAGAAAAGAAAGAAAAGAAAAGAAAACCATGGTGTACATATATATACAATGGAATATTACTCAGCTATAAAAAGGAATGAATTAATGGTATTTGCTGTGACCTAGATGGGACTGGACACTATTATTCTATGTAAAGTAACTCAGGAATGGAAAATCAAACATCATATGTTCTCACTCATAAGCAAGAGCTAAGCTATGAAGACGAAAAGGCATAGGAATGACCCAATGGACTTTGGGGACTTGGGGAAAGGATGAGAAGGTGGTGAGGGATAAAATACTACAAATAGAGTGCAGTGTATACTGCTTGGGTGATGGGTGCACCAGAGTCTCACAAATAACCACTAAAGAACTTACTCATGTAACCAAACACCACCTGTTCCCCAATAACCTATGGAAATAAAAATAAAAAAAAGTACTGGAATTTCCCGGCCACGTCTGGTTCCCAAGGCCTTTGCTCTGCTGGGCTCTTGCCTGACATTTGCACCTTTTCTCCCTCTCTCTTCATTATTTCTATTCCTGCAAGTATCAGGCAGAGCTGGGCACCTTCAGCAACTGTGAGGCTTTGGTTTTCAGGAAAATGGAGAGAATTCTTTCCTCCCTGATAGACTCTGAACCTGAATCATCTACATAATAACAACTTACACTAACAGCCTGAACAGACTGATACCCCGCCTCCACCTCACATATTTTATTCAAATTCTTAGCACTGTAAGCGAGCCTCCACTTCTACTGTTGGGAAGAACACGCTCACACTCTGTTCTCCCACTGCTTATACTTGCTGAAACAGATCATATAATCAGCATTTGACAAACCATTCAGAAGGGGGGATATGGTGTCCTCTCACCTTGATTTTGAGGGAGTCAGTGTCATAGGGACTTGGCGTGAAATCCGTATGCACTCTGGCGCGACCGCAGAATGGTCCTGAATAGGGGCCATCGTCATCCAGTCGAAAGCTGTCCCGGTTACTCGTACCATCTGAACAGCTTGTTACACCACCTGATGAAAGCAGAAGTTCGCAGTTGTCATTGAAGACTTGTAACATTCTGGACCATCATCTGGACACAACTAAGTATTGATCATGCTGGACCGCTGGATGCCAGGCTCAGGAGGAGGTTCTAATTGACCCATCCTGGTGTCCCTCTCCCAGTTGGTCTCAGTCAGTGACGTCTGTCCTCTGAGTCATTTCTAACCTTTTTCCTGACGATCTGGCCACTCTCTCCTCTACCACCAACCCAAGTACCCTCTCACTTCATTCTCCATAATCTGACCCAGGACACAGTGTACTAAGTATTGGACACTTGCCAAAAGCATGACATTACAAAGTTCCCTGCAACTTATCACAAGACTTCTTCCCCAGAGTTCCCACTGTGTACCAAAGGCCATTCTGAGGCCATATTTTTGACATAACAGGTGGCACTTTTGCTTTTTGTATGAGTGTAAGGGAAGGAGAAAGTGTGTCTGAATGTCTGCACCACCATGTGGTTTGAAACTTCTAAACTGGGCCTTTAAAACTGTTCCAAATCCTTGTCTGCTCCTCTTATTTTTGATCTTAAACTTCAGGAAAAAGAGAAAAGAGAGCATTTTGTCACCTCCCTTGGAACAAGAATGGCTCCCAGTGGAAGTAACTCTCCTCCCCCACCCTCATACTCAGTCATCACTTCATGTCTTCCTTCAGTCTAACCTTTCGTCACTCTGTTCAATGAGGGAATAGCCCACGTTTCACTACCACGCATTGTGGAAATAAGGTAAAGCTCCTTCAAGATGCTCCATATTGTATGTGAAGTGATGTAAAACACAGATGAGTTGTATCTAATCACACAAATTAAGTGGTATACGGTAATAGTAAAATGAACCACCCTCTCTTCACACCTTCCCTTCCATAACAACTCCAGACCACAGCTTTTCACAGTCCATTCTAGTGAAAATTCTCCCCACATCCAGCATCACAATATAGAGTTTTAAAACTTCCAGCAGAAATGAATACTAATGAGATCTGAATTTCATACGTGCAAAAAAATTCTTTAAATGTTTCTGTGTTAGCTTTTGTCACAAAATATCTATTCTACAGCCAATAGGAAAATAGGAATAAAACTCAGGATATTTGAAACATCTGGTCTTTGCCATACATGTTCAAATAACAGAAGCAGTTGATTTAAAAGGAAATGGAAAATAAACTTTGCAAAAACATTTAAAAGCCCTGAAAAGATTAGAGAGATGTATAACAGTTTACATATAAAAAGTCATAAGGCACCCTGCATTATCAATCGTTTCATCCAAATATTGTAGCTGGAAATGTGACTAAATCCTGAGTGATTTCCTTCTTAGAAAAAATATTGATCTTCATTAGAAAATCCTTGTTGGTTACTTATGGATCCCGTTTTGTCACCTAATAGTGATAGTCCTATCATTTATTATTTGCATATTGCTTCACTCTTTACTCGTTCATGCTGGGTTAAGATCTAAAAAGTAAATGTCAGTAAAGTAAATTGATGCAAATGTGCTACATTTTTCAGAGTACTTCAGGAAAAAAGGAAAGTGGTGGGGGGAGAAAGACAGGGACAGAAGGAAGAGGGAGGGAGAAAGAAAGAGACAGAGAACAGAACAGAAAATAAATTTCATTTATCTGAATACTTCAAGTCATTTTTAAATATTTCGGCTCAAGATAAAGCTGGCTCCCTCCAACAAGGATTTTTATTTTAAAGATGCATATTTAATCTCCTAATATGACTTTTTTGAGGCATATCCCCAAGAGCCCCTTTGACTACAGTGTTAAAAGTGTTAACACAGTATATACCTGTGTCAAATATATTATGTATTATTTAAACACCAGCAACTCTATATAGATTTAATATATCTTACATTTTTACCATTTCTCTTATCAAGTAGCTGGAACCTTGTTGCTAATTTAACTTGTTGTTTTTTAATTGATTTAACCCGGACCTCACACCCAGGATCTCATCCCTGATTCATTAGCCTTACTTGATGAGCTCTGTCCACTGTAGAGACTATCCATGGAGTCACTGGCTTTGAGGGACACCTTCTCTGTGTGGGTCCCAATCACAGGGTCACTGTTTCTATATGGGTGGGCATTCTCTCCATCTTCCTCATCCTTCAGGAAACATATCAGAGGTTAGGTACAGAGAGAAGATTTCCACAGAGATGTTCATTGTGTATATTGATTTAACAGGCAAGACATATTTTAGCAATAAAATACTTAAGGATACATAAGGATAAAATACGAAAGTAGTTAATCTTCAGTTCAATTTCTAGCAAAACCTTTTACAATATACTTGGAAATATTATTCAGATGACACATTCTTTTTGTAGAATTCAGTTCAAATTATAATGGCTCATTTTTACAAACTAGGATGAATATCATATCAATATTATTTAATCAAAAGTGTTAGATTTATTGACATCTATGGTTTATCTTTTAAAGCACTTTTGCTTCTTCATGCTGTCCTTATCCTTTATTTAACACCATTACTAATCCATTGAGATCTGATCCTACAAGCTTAAACTCTGCATAGTTGTTTCATGTCAGTTATTTGCACCCTACCAGATCACTAGATATGAATAAAACATGTGCATTTTGCAATTCTAAAGCAAAGCTTATCTAAGAAGCTTTACAAATCTAATACTGTGCTTGCCACCTAGTCAAGTGAGAAGCAAATCTTGCATAAAATTAGAAAAGACAGACAATTTCAAAACAAATTATATTTTCTTGAAAACATCTCCAATGTTTTCCATATTTCAATAGTTTGGATTAAACTTATGAATTTCTTAATATTCATCAGAATGTAATTCAACATTTTTTATTTGTGAGCATTTCTAAACATTGATAAAACTTCAGAATATACATATGATATACACTCAGTTTGATTCTCCACTTTTATCCATTTCTTTATTCATTCAGTCATTCAACACAATTTTATGGAACACCTCCTAGGTACTGGGCAATGTTCTGGGAACCAGGGATTTCCATGGTAAACAAGATAACAGAGTGCTTGCTATAATAAAGGATATTCTATTGTGTTAGCTGTGTGTGTGTGTGTGCGCGCGTGCGTGTGTGTGTGTCTGTGTAGAGTATTTGGGGAGGTGTGTATAAACACAATAAGACAATTTCAGAGAATAGTAAGTGTTATGAAAGACATAAAACTGGGTGATGTGAGAGAATTTGTTGCTGAGGTTAGGGTTACAGGTTGGCTGATTTAAATGGAATATCCTACAAAGACCTCTGCCATACAGTAACATATGCCCTGAATTATTGACCTAAATGATAAGAAAATGTAACTTATGTGAAGCTTTGGAGACAGTTTTCCAAGCAAAAGGAACAGCAAGAGCAAAATAATTGAACTCAGAATTATCTTGGGTTGTGCAGGGGAAAACAGCAAGGCTAATGTAGTGAGACAAAGGAGAATATTAGAGTGTGAGTTTAGAGAAGCAGACTGGAGCCACATCAAGAAAAGCTTCATAGACCATGTGTGGTGGCCATGGAAATGTGCCACTTAGATCTCTTGCTGCGGGGTCCCTTCTTTACTGACAGCCCCAGGACTACCCCTCTGTATCCATCACTCCGTTGGCACTAAAGCCATGCTCCCTGTTAGTAACTGAAAAAGCAGGGGTATTGTTTGAGCCCATTCTAGTGGAATGTGGGGTTCCTGTAATGGAAAACTTTAGTATAACAATCCCCCATCAATCTGACCAAAGCTTTCTCAGAATTCTGCTGAAGTATGAGACTCTCTCTACCTGATTCTTCTTCCTTTTCCTTATCCTTTTATAGATGTCAGGTTTGCATTGCAGTCTAAAGGCTTTCTCTTAAGCCTTCCTAGCATTTCTTCCCATAAATCTGTCTGTGGTGTTTCTACTCCTTTCTTGGGATCTGCTTCTCAGAGGACTAGAATGAACACAGCAAGTAAAGGGGTGCACTATGAAGACACTGAAATTTTAACCATGACCTGATTTCCACTTGTCAGAGATATTTCTGGATTTCATACGGAGAATAAATTTTATGGGGGAAAGAATAAAAAGAATGGAAAGCAGTTACGGGATTATTATAATAATCCAGGAAAGAAAGGTTGGTGACTTAGTCTAAAGCAGGAATAGTTTACATGGAGAAATTAGGGAGTTTATATATACTTGGTAATACAATTCAGATAATTTACTGATGAATTAGTGTGAAAAGTGAGAAAAAGAAGGAATTTAGGGTGATTCTTAGTTTTTCTTTTCTTTCTTCCTCTTTTTTATATTTTTGCTTTTATTTATTTTGAAGATCAGTGTTGTCTGCTGCCACTGGGAATACTGGATGAGAAAACCATTTTTTTGGTAAAAGTGTAGAGAATCAATATATTAGCTTTGGATCTATTAGGTTTTGGATGTCTACTGGACAGCTAAATGAGGATATCAAAGAAACAATTGATTGTATTAATACGGCAGATAAGTGAAGAGGTCATAGCTAGAGATACAGTTGTGAAAAACGAAGTCATGAGAGCAGATGAGCTGACTTAAGGGGAGAGTGTAGATTCAGTGGTGCATCCAGGAACAAGCCTCAGGAAGATCAGATGTTTCGAGGGATGAGAAAGAAAGCAGAGTCAAGAAAGGAAGCTATGAGGAAAAAGAAATGTCAGAAGCATGCCCACTCAAAAACAAGAGAAGTGGATGTTTTATATGTAAGAAAATCAGCACTTGAGTCAAATACAGTTGAAAAGTAGTAAGGAGAAAGAAAAGTGACCATTGGACTTGGCAACACAGAGGTCACAACTGATGGTGACAGCTATTTTAATGGAGTACTGGGGACAAGCCCTATTGAAGTGGGTTGAAAAAGAGAATGGACATAAGACATAAAAATCAATAACGTAGAATTGAGAGCCCATAAGTAAACCCACTTATTTATGATCCATATATTTATGACAATATATTTGTGGTCAACTGATTTTAACAAGAGTGCCAAGACAATCAAATAGGGAAAGAATAGTCTTTTCAACAAATGCCTTTAGGACAACTGTATATCTACATGCAAAAGAATGAAGGTGGACTCTTCCTATATACTATACAGTAAAATTATCTTGAAATAAATCATACACCAAAATTTAAGAGATTATTGGCCTCTTAGAAAAAAACATAGGAATAAATCTTCATTACATTAAGTTAGACAATGGTTTCTTAAATATGTTACCAAAAGCACAAGTGACCAGAAAAAAGATAATTGGACTACAATAAAATTAGAAACATTTGTGCTACAAACAATACCATCAAGAAAATAAAAACACAGTCCACAGAATTGGAGAAAATACATTATATTGCAAGTCATATATCTGATAAAATCTTGCATCCGGAATATATAAAAAACATTTAAAACTCAACAATAAAAAGATAAATAACCCAATTAAAAATGAACAATGGATTTGAAAAACACTTCTCCACAAAGATAGATAAATGACTAAAAAGCACATGAAAAGATTCTCGACATTGTTAGTCATCAGGGAAATGTAAAGTACAACCAAATGTAAATCAAAATCACAATGAGATTCCACCTCACATCCACTAGGATGCGTAGTACTAAAAAGACAGACAATAACAAGTGTTGACAACAATGTAGAGAAATTGAAACCCTCATACATTGCTGGTGGGAATGTAAAATGATGCAGCTGCTTAAAAGACAATTTGCCAGTTTCTCTATTAGACATGGAGTTACCATATATCCAAGAGAAATGAAAAAATATTTCTGCACAAAAAATTGAACAGAAGTATCTGTAGCAGTGTTATTCATAATAGCCAAAAAGTGAAAGCAACCCAAGTGATCACTAAGTGATAAATGGATAAATTAAATGTGGTCCATCTATGAAAGGAGAAATATTATTTGGCAATAAAAAGGAATGACATACTGTCACTTGCTACAAAAATAAGGACATGTTGTTCTTCACATTGCTCTTCACATCACATTCTAGATGCATGATTTTTTTTTTTTTTTTTTTTTTTTTTTTTTTTTTTTTTTTTTTTTGAGACACAGTCTTGCTCTGTTGCCAGGCTGGGGTACAGTGGCGCAATCTCGGCTCACTGCAACCTCTGCCTCTGGGTTCAAGTGATTCTCCTTCCTCAGCCTCCCGAGTAGCTAGGGCTACAGGCGTGCACCACCATGCCCAGCTAATTTTTGTATTTTCAGTAGTGACAGGGTTTCACCATGTTGGCCAGGCTTGTTTTGAACTCCTGACCTCAGGTGATCTTCCCGCCTCAGCCTCCCAAAGTGCTGGGATTACAGGCATGAGCCACCACACCCGGCCAATGCATGATCTTTCTGAGTGTCAGTTTCTTCTGTTAAAATGAAAGTAATACTTCCTTCCAGCCAACTTCTGGGCATAATGACTGAGGAAGAAAACAAATGTTTAAGTACTTCATGAAGTACCAAGCACTTCTATACTCTAGCTGAATAGTTTAAGAAAGTTTTAGTAGAAAAATACAAATGATTATCAGAGAATATTTACCTTTTCCTCAGAAAGGGCTTTGATGTACTTTTTACCAACTTTTTTCTTCATTGTCCATGAAATAGCTCTCATTTTTTTACCCAAACCTCCTCCATTATTTGAAGCTTTACTTGGTTCTCCACCTTCATTTGTGGGATCTCCTTCATGTACCTAGTTTAGAATTTTTACAAAAGACAAAATAATAAAGGAATAAAAAATACTGATCTGAAATCATTGTTACAGAGAACATTCTGAGTCTGTGGACTTCGCATACATTCTGTGCAGCAGCCTCCAAAATTTCTAAAAATCTGGACATAACCCATATTTTTAAAGTTGTCCAGGCCTGGTTGCTTGAGTTACAAACTCAGAAAGTAAAACTTGTGATGTTAAAGGACTTGAGCCTCACATCTGCAACTCTTTTAGAGAATTTCGGCTATTTTTTGAATAGCTGTATTGACCAATCATTTTATTCCCTCTTCTTGAGATGAACAAATAAGATTAAATACTAGGTATAAGGAGTTCTTATGTCTACATAGGTGAAAAATATTTTATTGGAAGCTTTAGATAGGCTGGAGCATCTATCCGTGTTGAATAGACCTTAAAATACCCTCTTGCTTCTCATAGAAATTGAGATGATTGTGGTTAAAGAAGTTTTCGTGTTAATTAAATCCACTGAGAAATGCTAGAGTTTGTTTTCATCTTAGCGTGCACATTTCCCATATTGTCAAGCAATAGTATATATGAACTAGTTCCAGCCATTAGTACAGAAATCTTCATGTAATTCACATGCTAGATTAATCAAACATCTTATTTGGTTGGACTGCTTTGGTCTTTGCTTAGGAATGCTGTTAAACCAATGACTCAGAATAAAACACACTGTTCACAGCCACAAGACTCTATATATCATAACATAAAATAATGTTCTGTCAATATCATTCATATATTATGTGATATATATTACATTATATAGAATCTATATGAAATAAAATATCCTCACCACCCACCTTGCCCCTCGCTACTTCTCAAGTCTCCCTTACTCACTAGAGCAGTGGTTCTCAAAATATGATCCCTGGACCAGCAGCATCAGCATCACTTGGGAGCAGTTTGTGCCTTAGCAAGCTCTTCAAGTGATTCCGATACTCACTAAAGTTTGAAAACAACTGTAATAAAGTATTGCCATGCTAGCCCCCTTGCAGTTTCTCTATCGGGTTCTCACCAAGTTTGTATTTGCTTTCGCCATTGGCTTCCCCTAACTATCCAAGAATTTCTTCCTTCAGTCATCCAGGTATCTACTCACATGGCATATAATAGGAGAGCAATTTTCTGATTGATCACCCTCCATACTTCCATATGTCCTGTTTATTGGCCCCGATTAATGATTCCTCTAAGCAGTTAACATTACCCGATAATATGTTTGTTCATTTCATTATTGTCTGCATCTCCCACTATGATGCATGTTCCATGAGACTTGAGACTTGAGACTTGATCTGTTTTCTTTGAGTGTCTAGAGTACTTCCAGGCACATAGCTATCACTTGATATTGTTTCAGTAAATGAAACTTCTCATGTAGAACATTGCAGATTTTTTTTTTCTTGGAGGATATGTTTGGGTTACAAGTCCTAAAATACCTTATATTTGCAAGAAAGGAAACTTGAAGGACATCTAGTTTAACACTGTCCACAATTCCTGATAGGTGGACAGGTAGTCAAGTCATTCACTGAATATAAAAAATGATGGGAAACTTCCCTTTAGTGAACTTGAATATTTTAATGCAAAAGTTTAACCACATAGTTAACATCATTATTAATCAATATTATATTTTGCTTCATATCTTACCCCAAATTGCCTATGATAAATATGAATGGACAGCCAATTTAAACCCTCATTGCACTTTATTAATTTCTACATTCAAGGTTATAAAGGCAAAGATTCTTTGCTTAATTCAAAAACCCTGAATAAAATATAATTTGGAAGCATTTTAAAACTTTAGAGTTAGTCTTTTTCTTCTCTCTTCTTAAACTTTCTCTGTCTTCATTGTAAATTTGTTTTTCTAACATAAATAAGAAATATATTATTTAATTACTACTGGTGTTACCCTAGAATTTCTAAGCTTCAGAAAGATGTACTATGAATATTTTTTCTGGTTTTTCTAGCATTATTTACAGAAGCTACAAAGAAACTACGTTTATGTCTTTTGAATGTTCACATTTTTCTATGCCTTTCTCCATAGACTGAATTAAATTTCTGTTTAAATATTACTTATGGTTTTGTTGTTGTCTTTTTAAGATTTGTCTTCCCCTATAAGCTCCAGGCATGAAGTAAGGATTTTATTGTGTTATTGCAACAGTACTTCCTGAGTGTCTAACGGAAAATCTGTCATAGAGTGGGTATTTTTTGAATGAATGCTGGATTTTTGAAAAATATGCACACTATTTTACTAGGTTCACTAAATTCTTTCACAAATTACTAGGCCACCATTATTAACCAATGAACCTGAATGAACATGAGCTATCTTGTATAGGTTAATACCAGAATTATAAACTAAACAGCAGTGGAATATATGTATGATTGTGGAGAATTAAAAATGTATACAAGATGCCAACTGAAAATAAAATTATATACAGTTTCTCTCTCTTTCCATATATATATACACACACACAAACACATGTATGTGGCTAGAGAGATTTACATGTATATATTACATTTATTACTCACCATTATGTAAATGTTGATTGACTATATAATTATGTACAAGTTTACTCATAAATGTGAATATATACATAATAAATTAATAAAAGGAATCATTATTAATATTACAATATTTTAAAATATTGCAGGTAAATATATTTGAAAATAAGCATAAGATCTAAAAACCTATTGATCTAAAAAGAATATATTACCTGTGAGGTTGCTGAATCAGGTTCAATGGTAAACAGTATTTTCAGTTTTCTTAGTAGACACCCCTTCTCTGTACTATTTTATTAGCTGTTGTTGTACCTGTCATTAATCACTGAGCAAATGTGGCCCCTACTTTATGAGACAATATGGCAAACTTTGGAGTCAGAGAAGAGGTTGAGTTCTGCCTTTGTCATTTACTCACTCTGTAATTTAGAAGTAATTTTATTTGATGAAGCAAGCATATTTCTGCAATGGCAAAATAGATATACTAATAGTTCCTATGTTATAGACAGGTAAATTGTTATAAAGTTAGCATTGTGCTTATTTCATCATGAGTGCTCAATTAAATGTACATATTATTGAAATTATTATGCAAACTTAATTCTATGGGAAGCTTTTCTTAAGCTACAATTAAAATGTCCGTAGTTTACAAATGTGTAAGTAGCGCTCACCAATGGGATATTTCAGTGTACACTGAAGTGTGAGAGTCCAGTTGAGCAGCCGTATGCTCTCCTTAACAAATGTACAGTTGGGCCGCTTAATCTTATCTTGTTCTAATTTAAAGCAATTACAACTGACATAAACTTTTACATATATCTATCAAGTAATGTGTATAAACACGGTGTGTGTGTGTGTGTGTGTGTGTGTGTGTGTACGTATATGTATACACACATTGTTTTATAGTAGAAATACTCAGGAAATTTGGAATTGTCAGTGTCACTTTGAATTCTATCTTTTCGGATTCATGTTTTGCTTTCCCAAACATCTGTTAGGCTTCTTAAAATAGGATTTTACTTTTAATGCCCGGCATGGTACTGGGTACTGATAGAGACAGGAAACAGCCAAGAGTCCTTTGCGAAACCTCGTCTTCA
This sequence comes from Macaca nemestrina, assembly GCF_043159975.1. Taxonomy (NCBI): domain Eukaryota; kingdom Metazoa; phylum Chordata; class Mammalia; order Primates; family Cercopithecidae; genus Macaca; species Macaca nemestrina. The sequence continues at coordinate 157,238,664 of NC_092128.1, forward strand.
AGCCTGAAACAGCTTGAAGGATGAAAAACCAGACTGCTGATCCTGGATGAAGCTCACCCTTTCCCCACTGATTCTCTCTTAATAATGCCCACCTGTGCACTGGGGAAGGGGTGGAGCTATGGGAAGTTCACGTGATTTGCTGCGTGGGGGAGCCTGGCGTCTTTTGTTGCTATGTGGTGTCCTGGGATTCAATCTGTAAAGGGCCTGCTAGCAGGACTCTCGCTTTGCTGGGAGTTCCTCTTTTTTTTCTTTTTTTCCTTTTCACGCAATAAACCCTGCCTTACTCACCCTACAATGTGTGTGTGCCCCTAAATTTTCCTGGTCGTGTGACAAGAACCCATTGCTTTCTACAACAGTACTAAATAATGGTTTGTTCACTTATCACAAAAATACATGCAAGGCTACAATTTTAAAATGTATTTATTTTTCTTATTTTACTTTGCAAAAGTGACATTGTCTTCATAATATTTCATAATGTGTTTGCATAACATTCATAAAAATGGAATAAACTACCAACCTCAGTTGAATCATCTGCTTTTGATAAAGAATGATTCCGAAAACGATCGAAATTCCCAAAACTGCTGCTTCGCTATAAAATAGAAAAGAAAAAGGAAACTTAGAGCTTGCTATTTTCACTGCCCAAACTGATAAGTATATTAGATTATAGTTTAATAAGCACCATCTCTTGCAAATACAGGCTTTAAGAAGCTCTTCTCTCTGGAATATCCAAAGGCTGTGAAGGTATACCTATTAACATTTTTATATTTACAGTTGATAAAACGTCTTCCTATGTTTTATGTTATAATGTTAAGTAAGCACCTCGGAGAAAATCTTGGTTAAATTATTTTAAATTTTTGATTTTAATTTTGTTCTTCGAAGCGGCAGCTGAAGAATCCATGAATTCTAAACCTAAAGCTTCTTGAAATGAGCTAACCACAAACTTAACAGCATGTAGTACTAACCAACTAACCAATAAACAAATAACAACAACAACAAAACACACAAACAAAAAGCAAGCATCTGAGTAGATCCATCATTATGCCTCACAAAGATCAAGTTTGTTCACACACTGGGGCCTGTGGGGTGGAGGGCAGGGAGAGGGAGTGCATCAGGAAAAATAGCTAATGCATGATGGGCCTAATACCTAGGTGATGGGTTGACAGGTGCAGCAAACCACCATGGCACATGTTTACTTATGTAGCAAACCTGTACATCCTGCACATGTACCCCGAAACTTAAAATAAAAATGAAAATAAAAGATCAAGCTTATTAAAAAAAAAAAAAAAAGAACATAAGTGCATTTTCTATTACCAACTCTTGATCATTTGAAATTCTCTGCTGGATATCAGAAAAAGAAGGCGCACACATAGACTTATTAATAAATTGAATGCAGCTTTTAGGTATGCACAGTCCAAGGTTGGGAGTAAAATGGAATTTTTCCACATTTAACATAGAATTACAATGAGACCTCTGGGTCAGTTTCATTCACTGTTTTGAGAAAAATCTCAGTATGTTAATAGAAGATGTTGCCTTGAATACCTTTTGCTAACAAAGCTGAATCTTTATTATGCGACTCATTCTAGGCAGGTAATTATAAATAATTTCTGATAGGTGACAAAATAAATGAATCCCTTAAACACGTTTTAAAATTCTTTAGAGTCATTGAGTCAAAAAATTGATATTTTCTCACTATCTAATTCTATGCATTGTTTGGGATGGTGGATATCTGATGCTGTGTTCTTTGTGTACTCATAAATCCCGAGAATATTTTCTTTCTAAAGGACTTTATCTTATTTCAAGCTTATCATATTTTAAAAATAAACTGGTGGTACTGACGTATAATCTGGTAATTTAGAAAATTAATAATGGGAGTCAGTAATCTATAAAGCCTTGTACAACAAGGCCTCACTTAATGCTGTTGATGGGATCTCGGAAATTGCTACCTTAAGCAAAACCAGGTGTAATAAAATCCTCTTTACCATGGGCTGCTCGAAATAACAAGTTCAAATAACAAGTTCCTATGATCCATTTCTCGTTACAAAAACATTATCAAATTTCTAAATAAAGACCCAAACACTTCTAATGGTAAACACTGAAACCAATGCGATCCATACACACATTTAAGAAAAATTAATTTAAAAAATTAACATAATTATTTACCCAGTTATTCCAGCTCAGGGTTGCTGTGAGTGGCCAGAGCCTATCCCCACAACTCGGGACACAAGGCAGGAGCTAGCCCTGGACAGAGTGCTGTCATCGCAGGGCACGCTGAAGCCCACATCCACACTCACTCATTGTGGAACAATTTGGACACGCCGATTGACCTGAGATTCCCTTCTTTGGGATGTGGGAGGAAACTCACAGAGAAATGAGAAGATTGTGCAAACCCTGCAGTGACAGTGACCCTGGTCAGGAACTGATTTTTTTCCTCCATCAGTGTTATTATAACAAAATGATGTTGGAGAAAACGATGTTATTGGAGGACCTGCTATATTGTCCTTTCAGAAATCACAGCCCATTTCAGTAAAAGGCAGCTTCAAGGGCTCCTAATCCCTGGGAGCTCTCATGCCTCCCTATCAGCTATCTTTAAAAATGTTTGCTTCTCTTTTAAATGAACGGAAATAAAAAGATCCTGACGTGTGACAAGGGGTTAGCTTGATAGACGGTGTGATACAGAATATTGCCCCAAGGATGATAGCTGTGTTAGACACAATTAACGCCTTTTGCTGACTGGCCACCCCTGCTGAACAGGCCCCTCAGCCTGTGGTGAGAGGAGCAGAAGCGAAGGCTGAAACTGAGAACCACACTGGAAAATACAAAGTCTTCCTATGTAGTACTTACTAGCCTAGAGTGGCTTCTCAGAATATTAATCACTCCAACTTGCCTAGTAGGTGTTTCCATCTGGCCGCCATTGCTCAGCAATCGCAGAAAGGAATTGAGCCTATTGTTGTCCAGCTTATAAACAATCTGAACACATGGAAATCTATTACTCTTTTTTATACTTAAAACCATTCTATGGCCGATTGGAGCCCATGCCTAAGGCAATTTTGTAGCCTACATATAGCCTGTTAAATATGAATGAGAGTTAGGGTATGATTTCCACAACTGGATAATGGGTCCTGTTGCACAGGAGGGCACAGAATAGACTCGCTTCAGCATTTTGCTACACCGTCTTCTTCCATTAAGTAATCAATAGCCACCACCTTTTAAAATTAATTCTCCCCTCGTTATATCAATAAAGAAAAGCAGATTTAGGAGTCATGGTTTAAGAAGAACACAGGACGATTACCCTGGGTTTTGTCAGTCATCTCATTGCTAATTACTCAATAGCTTCAATCCGTGTTAAGACACCCTTAAGAAAAAAATCTAAATATTTAAAAGAACATTTATATTTGTTCACTATTCTCTAGTTTAAAAGTTAGTAACTAACTTTCTCAGATGGTATTATAATGTATAGATTATGGTTTATGACAAAAAATGACTAAGGTCTACTATGAGGTCTGGACAATGAACACATTTATAACTTCTGTTCTTGTCAAGTTTTATGATAACAAGGTGAATTATGTGGAAACAAAGCTTGCTTCCTAAATAATAGTACTTAATAAATGAGAATGTGTTTGAATATTGGTAATGTTGCATTATATAATTGTAATGTATTAGACTTAGTAAATATTATCAAGTTCTTATCAAGACAGTTATTATATAAACAAATAGCTGTCAAAAAGAAGAGGAGCTTAAATAAAAATGCTATATATATTTTAGATAATTCTTTGTGTCTGCTGACTTTGTATCGTATTTACTCATTATACTCTACATAAACGTTTCCAGTCTTTCCTTATGCAATTAGAAATGCATTTGTAAAATGGCACAATACCTATATAGGGGAATTTGGCAATATCAAGCAAAATTACATATACATTTGCCCTCTGTCCCAAGAATTCCATTTCTAGATGTCTTTACCAGCAATACATTTGGATATGAATTGTTTACATTTCCACATTCACTGTAGCACTTTCATATTATCAAAAAGCTGTAAAGCCTAATGTTCATCAAGAAGATACTGATTGAATAATATATGGTACATCCACACAATGCAAATGTATGAAGCTGTAAAAAATTAAATACATGTTTTTATATGCAACAGAACAACCTGTAGGATATAGTGTAAGTTGAAAAAGTAAAATGGAGAAGAGTGCAATATGTTTAAATACATCTAACATCAAAATTCATGAGTTCATAAGGATACTAAAAAGAAAAATTCATCAGTTACATTGGGAAATGTTGTAATTATATTCTGAAAACTAATAAAGGGACAACTTAGGCATTTAATCTGCCTTTCCTGTATGAAACCTATTTCATCAACCAAATAGTTCATCCACTAAATAGTTGATGAGGGGAAATTGTTCTATATATGTTCATACTTCAGCTAATCAATTAAAAGTGATGAAATAATAAAATTACCATTTTGCAAACCCCTAATGCAATGTTGAATCCAGCCAATGATCATCAATGGTCACTAAAATCACACAAAGGGAGATAACCAGAGTATGTGCTTTGTGATGGAAGCATTAAATACAACTAATGAAATATTGTTTATAAGAAAGAAAGGAAGCAAGAAAGCAATCACACCAAGCTCTGTATCTAGCTACCAGTTTTAAGGAAAAAAAGAGACAGAGGAGCATGTTAAATGATACCAAGAAGATACAGTCAGTCGGAAAATATACAGACAAGAAAATACAGGACAAAACAACCGAGCTTCTTCAGCAAATCAACATAAAGAAATTTTAAAAAAGAGTTAAAGTATAAACTAAGAGACTTCAGAAACATATCATCCAAATATAATCCATGAATCTTGTTTAAATATAGATCAAATAAACCACTATACCAAAAACATCAAAAGACAACTGGGGAAATTTTTAAATGACTAGCTATTTGATGTTAAGGAAGTAATGTTACTCTCTTATTTACAATTTGAAATAATCTAGTGAGGAGCAGCCAATGTGTGGGCATGAGGAAGAAACACAATTGGTCATTCTTGAATAATTAGCTGGGCGGTGGATATATGGGGGCAGTATTTACTAATCTCTACTTTTACATATATTACAAATTTTCCATAATAAATGGTTGGGTTATCAAAAGAAATATTCCTGTATAATAGCTAAAATGATATAAAAGTTAGTGGTCTCATAACTTTATTTATTTATTTACTTATTTTGAGACCGAGTCTCCCTCTGTCGCAGGCTGGAGTGCAGTGGCTCCATCTCAGCTCACTGCAACCTTCGCCCCCTGGGTTGAAGCGATTATCCTGCCTCAGCCTCCCAAGTAGCTGGGAATACAGGTGTGTGCCACCACGCCCAGCTAATTTTTTTGTATTTTTAGTAGAGACAAGGTTTAACCGTGTTAGCCAGGCTGGTGTTGAACTCCTGACCTCAGGCAATTCGCCCACCTTGGCCTCCCAAAGTGCCCGGATTACAGGTGTGAGCCACCATGCCCAGCTGGTTACATAACTTTAATAAGGAATCAATTTGTTTTTTAAAAAAATCATAATATGGTTTAAAAGGTCATGGTTGTTTGGAAGTACAGCAAGGGAAGAAAATAAAGTTGTGTTTCTTAAATTCATTTTAGTACGACTAACTTTCTGATATAAATATGGGCCCTAGCAGGCCGGGCGCGGTGGCTCAAGCCTGTAATCCTAGCACTTTGGGAGGCCGAGACGGGCGGATCACAAGGTCAGCAAATCGAGACCATCCTGGTTAACACGGTGAAACCCTGTCTCTACTAAAAAATACAAAAAACTAGCCGGGCGAGGTGGCAGGTGCCTGTAGTCCCAGCTACTCGGGAGGCTGAGGCAGGAGAATGGCGTAAACCCGGGAGGCGGAGCTTGCAGTGAGCTGAGATCTGGCCACTGCACTCCAGCCTGGGCGACAGAGCTAGACTCCGTCTCAAAAAAAAAAATAAATAAATAAAAATAAATAAATAAATATGGGCCCTAGGATTGCTGTTTTCAAGACTACCTGCAATCACACGGTGCAGTTAACCTTCTTCCACACGGTCTACTTGGCTTACCCAAAAATAGTGCAGAACCAGGGTCAGCTGGGGTGTCTGAACACATTTGTGTATGTGTGTTGCCATGCAATCTAATGAGTAATATAAAAGAACTTAAGAAGATTCTTGTTTTATTAGTCACCTCTCCAGTTTTGCAAAACAATCCTAATTATTACAGAATATTGTTTCATGATATAAAGCTGGCAGCGTTCTTAGTTATCATCTAGCTCTTCTCAATAAGGAAACTGTTGAAACCAGAACTTGCAAAAAAATTCTTTTTAAAAATTCTCCACTCTGATATACTCTCCCCTATGCCATTCCATTACAGAATCTAGATCCTGTCTTCTCTCAAAGAGACTTGCTTTCTGAGCAGAATAAAAATTATGGCAAAGTTAGTTTGATAGGAAGAATGAAACTAAGTAGGTTTCCTAGAATACTGACCAACCTGCATTTATGAACATGAATGAAAATTAAAGGGTCTCTATATAGAAATCTGAATCAAGCTTCTGATCAAAACCAGAAGAACTTGACCCTCATTTTCTTTCTTAGCCAGCCACTACCTTTGGGGGTCTTCAAATGAAATCTCATCTCCAGCATGACTTAATATTTGGGTAAGGTGCTGCTGGAAAAGTTTCACAGTCTAATTCAAAGAAAAAAATTCGCATATGTAAGTCACACATCTGCAGTACTTTGTAATATACTGGCAAATTAAAAATTACACACAGTCTCCCAACAAGTTCTCACCTCTTCTAAATACTGCACAAAGAGCATTGATTAGTAATATACTCAAAGATCAGAATTCTGTTTCAGCACACCCTTGTATGAATATTCTACTATAATAAAAGCTGAATCTCAATAAGCTTGTCAGCCTTTATCCAAAGGCACTCGAAGATTTAATTGTTCTAACTAACTCAGGCACTCAGATCTTTTGAAGAGGTGAAACAAATTTAACTCACTTAAAATAATCCGTTAGAATTGCCTCAGTGTCATGTGGTGCCAGTGGAATACACTTCTGGGGGGTATCAGGAAACTGAAGGCTGAAAGACTACTACAGCTGTTAAGCCTTGTCTTCAACACTCACATTTTATCCCGGCATAAAGTCAACCCAAAGCTCAAACATATATCAATGCTTTAAATATTTTCAACGTACATCTGGATTCTAAGAACAAAAACTAGTCAGTCTACTGTATCTCTCTGGTTCAGTAACTTTTCTGTCAACTGCAAAACATCTTCAAGAAGTGCGGATTCTGACTCCACCACGGTTTTACAATGTTTTGTCAAAATTTCCGTGCTAAAGATTTGCTTTCAGAAGTTGATGTGACACTAAAAATATTTTCTGCAAATTGAAACCATCTCAAAGATTACCTGAAGGAAAGAAACTAGAACTAAAAAAAAAAAAAAAAAAAAAAAAAAAAAAAAAAAAAAAAATCAATGCAGAGTGATCCACAACCTCTAAAAGTGGTTATTCATACCAGCCTATTTTATGCAACAAAACAAGTTTGATGAGTAAAAAAGACTCGAAGGTACAACCATATCTCATTCTTATTATTTACCTTGTCCCCATAGACTACAAATCATGCTACCCTTCTGGGAATTGAGTAGAAATTATGATATTCTATTTTACTTGAAAGGAGTTCTTAAATAATATTTTGATATTTTTAAATATCAAAATTAAATAATATTGTTATATGTTTTAAATATTGCTTTTTCAGGTAAAAAGCATAACATGGCCAAAGAATTGGTATCATCAATTCTTTAAAAATCTATTAAAAAGGAAATGAAAAGCTTTAGAAAATGTGCCCATGATTACACTACCATGAATTGCTCAATTTGTTTTCCCTATTGTGAAACTTCTGCTTGGCCTACTCACTCCTACAAAATTATGTTATTGTGCACTTTCTATTCCTTCTCTCTCTTCTTCTCTAACTACTAAACCCATAAATAAGTACCACTAAAATAAATACTAAAATAAATAAATGGCACTTCTTGGTCCTCCTGGAATTCTTTCATTATGCCAACACTTCCTTAAAATTTTCAAGAATTTCCCCAGGGAACCCAATTATATGTCTGCCCCAGCCTCTGCCTGCCTCTGCCTGCCTCTGGGCTGCAAGGCAGATGTACTAGCAAAAGGCTCTGTGCTTATGTCCTGCTCCCCTGAGGATCTGTTTTGGCCCAACCTCTGAACCCTTACCAGCTCCATTGGAAAATGGTATTTGCTCATTGCTCTCTTTGGAGAGTTTGGACACATAATGTAAAATGTAATGACCCACAAATGCACACTCTCCCAGCCTATACCTGTGTTCAATTCTTTCTCCAAACTTTATTGAAGGTATTTTTTTCATTACTTTTACTCGAGTATGTGCTAATTCCTGAACCAATGCAACAACTTTCAGATTATTTGTCCCCAAATTCTTGCCCCTCTAATCATCTAAAGTACCACGTCTCATCATCTCATTCTTCTTTCCAAAATGTAAAGCTTGCCCCACATTGCCATGACTGCTACCAAGACCCTTCCATCTGCTAAATTCCATGCCATGCTATTTATCTGTAATTATTTCATGAGATAAACGCAATCCCCCTCTGAGTTAGGCATTCATTTCTCCAATTCACAGATGATGAGAACTGAGGCTCAGAGTGTTTAAATAGTTTTTCCTCAGTCAACAAAATGAGGCTCATACTGAGCATGAAGTGCGTCTGTGATTCTGTGTGGTGGCAGACAATGTTAGTCCATCTGATTTAGCAGAATTTCTAACACTTCTTGCTGGCCACTGTGGATGAACTCATTTATATCTCTGAGCTTTTGCTCCTACTGTCTTTTTGTTCAAGGAATATTGGTCTTCTTTTATTCCACCTACTCAAACCCAGCCCATTCTTCGAGGACAGGATTAAGTCTCACTTCACTTATGAAACCCTTTTCTGATGCCATTTTAGTGAACGTTCTAGTGCATATTGATTGCCCCTGTTATTACATGCTGTATCTCCAATGGACAAAAATCCTACAGTTGTGAGACTTGGGAAAAACCATGGCAAATTGCAGATCCCACATTACTCTTCAAGTTAAATGTCAAAAATCATACATCTCACAGTTACACAAAAACAAATTAGAACTTAATCATGTTGCAACTAATGACAATAATTCGTTGATGTTTAAAGACCGTAAGGGTTTGCATCATGTAATTTAACATAAACACACTAAGTGGCTTCTGTGGTTCAACTTAGTACTCAGTGTAAGGTCTGTCCGTATGAATAAATAAGAATCGGCCCTGAGAGAAATGTATACTATATTAGTGCCATGGACCAAATCATTCCAAACCATAAGAGCTAAATAGAATCATGTTCAAATGGAAGATACACAAATATAGAATCAATTCGTATAAGCATATTATATTCATATACAAAACAAAAGAACTTAAAATGTACAGTAGATGTCAACCTGGAAATTTGTATTCATTCATTTACAAATACTTATTTGTATTAACTGCTTAGTACCTGAAAGTCATTTTGTGTGCCTATGCATATACCTACTTAATTTATAGTTTGTCTACAGAATGGTACACTAAAATAATCACAGATTTTGGGAGTAACATTAGCTGAAATTAATAGAATTTGAATTCACTTAACCATTTTTCAAAAATTAGTAGATTTGTATAATTGTTAAACAAGAGGCTCTTTAGAAATAATCACCAAATCCAAAGATTGTGATTGCTAAAGTTATGATATGTAACAAAGGTAGTGGAACATATGCTATGTATAAGATGGATCACTGGATGATAAAAAGTGTGTCTAGTATCTAATATAATTCTCTCCCAAACCTTCATAGGAGAGAAATAAATACTGTCTCTAGTAAACATAATCATTTAGGTCACTATAAACATGTTTTGTATTTGTTATAGGAATATTTCACTGGGATTTTTCATTGTCTGGATGAACTATCTCTCGAAACTAAAATTGGCAAAAAGTTTTCAATTCATGCACCAGCATGGATAGTTCGTCAAAGTTTCACGAAGAGCTGTGTTGAGAAGGGTTCTAAAGCCACTTTCAGAGTTTAAAAGTCATGATTAACTGTGTCCACAGTGGTTACAGAAGCTAGTGGGTGTTTGGGGGAAGAAGTGAGGAAATGCATTTGCCACCTCTATTCAAATCATTTCCCTGGGCAAATTTTGCATCACTAATTTTGTTATCTATGTACCTTGATACAGGGAGGGCAATTCAAAGGATGGATGACTCAAATTTTCAATTTACAAAAAATATATATTATTCTTCCATAAGTTTGGAAATTAACTGTCTGTTCTGTGCATGCATATTTTATTGTTCTATTTATTATAGAATATTAAATAATATTTTAACTAGTCACATCATTATCAACTATTTTAATTCTATAACTAAACTTCAAAAACAAGTAATTCTACAAATAAATAATTCTGCCCAAATAATACTCCTGTATAGGATATGGCAAATAGACAAAAGGTAATAGTGAAGATGATGGTTTAAAAAAGCAACTGTTAGTTAAGAGAATAACTTTGAATATTGATCTCAATAGACCTTACTACATTAACTATAAACTTAAATACCAAATTTATTCTGGTTTTTGTAATAAGTGACTGACTTTTCTATTTGTTGTACTGTTAATAAGATTTATCATATGTATTTTGTATAGTGTCATTAATCTAAAAGACAAACTATTAAAAGTATAAAAGAGAAATTATGTCTATTCAATTTTATCTTCAAAGGAGTTAAAAAAGAAAAACTCAAAAGTAACTTATTATTAGCTAAATTAAATTGAGCAATTTCTTTCAGGATCTTAGATATAAGCTAATTTTTTTTATTTTCCATAGTCAGAGAGAGAGGAACTCTTAAAAAATTTTTATTATTATCTAACATGATGGAAGAATATGCAGTACAGCTCCAAAACTTTTAAACATATGTGATAATTGAGTATGTTAACAAAACTTTAGTTTCCTGAAATATTTCCTAACAGTTTACCCATCTCGTCTTCACACTACTAAATTCCAGTCACTCCAGTTTTTAAAATAAAATAAAATTATCGCCAAGAGGCAAACATTTATAGTACCCATAACTTTGAAATTATGATTAAATAAAGATGTAAAAATTAAGTTGGGAAAACAAAATCCTTTTAACCAACTTTCCCATCTAATTATCTGGAACAAAAACTCCCTTTTACTTCCATGAGTCTTAAAAGTCCTCTGCAAAGATATGGAACCAACCCAAATGTCCATCAATGACAGACTGGATTAAGAAAATGTGGCACATATACACCATGGAATACGATGCAGCCATAAAAAAAGGATGAGTTCGTGTCCTTTGTAGGGACACGGATGAAGCTGGAAACCATCATTCTCGCAAACTATTGTAAGGATAGAAAACCAAACACCGCATGTTCTCACTCAGGTGGGAATTGAACAATGAGAACACCTGGACACAGGAAGGGGAACATCACGCACCGGGGCCTGTTGTGGGATGGGGGTAGTGGGGAGGGACAGCATGAGGAGATATACCTAATGTAAATGAGGAGTTAATGGGTGCAGTACACCAACATGGCACATGTACACATACGTAACAAACCTGCACATTGTGTACATGTACCCTAGAACTTAAAGTATAATTTAAAAAATATATAAAATAAAACAACAACAGCAACAACAACAAAAAGTCCTCTGCATTCACTTGGTCTCTGGGTACACAGTAACCTTCCGAAATGTCTGCCCAGGGGATATTTTAGTCATTTCACGACCTCCTTGAACACAAGTAATGACAAACAATAAGCTAATTCTCAAAAAGTTTTGGTTTTTTTTTGAGTCATTTTTACTACTTTTAAATGAGTGTGTTTGATGCATGATTTGGGGGCCCCTGATTAATGGTCATCGCCAGCCTAGCTTCTGGAGTTGTAATGTTTCCGTGAGCTTCCCTCCAGCAGGGCTCGACCATTAATCCAGTGGCATATGTCAGCTCAGCAGAGCAAGGTCACTCTTCTGCTTCAAGGGGAACCTTTTTAGAAATAATAAAACTGACAGAAAGTTCTCTTTTGCATGCTTTATGCCACCTGAGGTTGAGTGCTGCAGTTAATATCATAAAGCTTATAAACATTCCCATCCCAGGCAGCACCCGCTGCGGCTAGTCTTAGGAATTTAAACGCTTTTTTTTCTTAGTAAGAACAGACATGTTTATGTGGGGCAAATATATGGTATGTAATCCCAAACAGGGGAAGAATGGGTGGGAAAATAAAACAGTAAGTTCATGTTAGGATGTTTGGAGGAGATGATAGTGTCCTGTAACTATTTTTATTTTCAATTACATTTATTTACCTTTCAGCAAACTGGGATTTGGTTGGATGAATATTTCAGTCTATTGAGGGGGTTCATAGCAGAGTTGAAATGGAAGAGTAGTGGTAAAAATAAACTCAGTTTGTAATCACTCCTTGGCCTATAATGTAATGTTCAATAATTGTAGAACACTTATCTCTGAAGGAACTGTATCTTTAAAGTCATAAACATTTGTTTGATTGGTAATGACTTTTTCATAATTGATAAAGAAATACAGTGAGATAGTCATAATCTTAAAGTTGAAATTTTTAGATGTCCTAACATACAAATCAAACAAAAGATAAAAGATGATTGCTATGTAATAACTAACAATGTAAAGAAACTATAATCATAAGTATTACAAAATGTATATATTTAATATTTTAGTACATTTATTATTTATTTATTTATTTATTTATTTATTTATTTATTTATTGAGATAGGATCTCTTGCTGTGTTGCCGAGACTGGAGTGCGGTGATGTGACCATAGCTCATCGTAACCTTGAACTCCTAGGCTCAAGCAATCTCCTGCTTCAGCCTCTTGACTAGCTGGGACTACAGATGTGCACCACTATGCTCAGCTAATTTTTTTTGTTTTGTATTTTTGATAGAGACAAAGTCTCACTATGTTGCCCAGGCTGGTCTTGAACTCCTGTCAAGCGATCCTCCCACTTCAGCCTCCCAAAGCATTGGGATTACAGGGGTAAGCCACCCTGCCCAGCCACTTTTATTTAATTAAAAATATCGGTAGCATAACTGTCACCACGTAAAGTATTCAGGGGGAAAAAAAAATGAGAAAATTCCAATTTGCTCTTTTTAACTAAATACTGAGACTAACGCCGTATCACTGTGTAGATTTTGATACAAGGCAAATTTGACTTGACTCTTACTCCAGGAGTTTAAGTTGTTAAAACTATAAAAAAAAAAAAAAAAAAGATAAAGAAACTTAGTGATTTAATCGTATTTATTTTCCTTTTGTAGAGAAAATGTACTTGGAAGTGAAGTCAGTTAGCAACTTAGTTCAATCCTTCTAGGAAGCCAACACGTCGGCCAGGTATCATGTCTCTATGTCCAGGGTCAGGTCCTCACCTCTACAAGTATGGGAACTTTATCTTTGAAGCATGCAGAAATATACAACTTCAAGGCAAGTAATTCATAAACCAAACAGATAAGATATCAAAAACGGCAATACTAACCAAGCAAGCATTGATTTGCTGTGAGAAATTCATCTGCCAAGAAAAATGCATATTCATGTTGACTGATCAAAAAATTGTTTCCCCTGGAAGGAACACTACACAGGACACCAGATCATTGCTGGAAGTTTGTTTGATTCATGTAGTGGTCACAGTAAAGTCAATTAAGTGGTATTAAGACTAGAGACATGAAGTTATCCTAGCCTTAGGTACACATCTCACCTAAGGGGAGAAGTCTGTCCAGCCAAATGGGATATTTGCTTCAGCTGTTTTGCATTATTTGCAGACACAGTGGCAAATTTCTACTCTCCCACACATTTCTAGGCTGTCTGCAAACAACACCTTTTTGCTAATACTTTTTTTCCTTAAGGCAGATTACACTACAATGTTTGATTATTTTGATTCTAGGAATGGTTACTTTGTTTTGATGTGGGTGTTACCTAGATCTTTATCAGTGACCCATTTACAAACTATCTTCTGGAGTAGGCTACTTCTGTAGATGACTAATATTATCCATTAGTCATTTCACGCTCATTATACATATACTGAGAAATCACTACTATGTTCTATACTATCAATGTTTTCAGTGGTGGCCAAAGTGTAATAAAAAGCACACGGAATCTGAAAGTCAGGTAGACTGAGTTCAATCTCTCTTGAATCCTCAACAAAAATCCCAGGGATACAAATATAAGTAAAATACATCCACTGATCCTCTGTTCTTGATGGTGAATATAGTTGCGAGCACATACTGAAAAACTATGAGTTAAAAAAAAAAAAAAACAAGGAAATGTGGAACAAGCACTATGAAAATAGAAAGGAGGGACAGATTATTAAGTGGATATGTACTACCAGCTAGGAAGCTTACATATGGTAATTTACTTAATTCTCACATCAACTCTATGTGACATGCTTTAAGACTTCTCCTTTTCCTGATTACCACAACGAGGCTCAAGAGGCTTAAGAAAATGTTCAAAGTCTCCTGGTTAAGAAATATCAAAGTAAGAAATTCACACTCAGATCTCTACGCCTTCAGTTCATGTTGCCTGCTGCTCTGCCAGACTGCCCCTAATACACTGCGCTGGGGTAACTGATGAAGGCTTTCTTGAGGAAGTGACAGTCCACCTATACGTTCAAATAGACTGGAAAAGCAAAAAGAGCACAGAGCATTTTAGGCTAAGAGAAGCACAGCCAGAAATGTATGAGAGTGGTCAGATCATCAGGAACATGGGCCTCTCACTCTACCAACCAAACCAGAAGATCTGGTATTAGGGCCCAGACACAGGTATTTTTGTAAAACACCCCAGATGATTTTAATATTAGGTTGGTGCAAAAGTAATCACGGTTTTTGCTCTTGTTTTTAATATGCAGCCAGAAAGCACTGGTCAAACAGATGTTTTACTTTTTAGTTTTCAAATGATTCCTAATAGAGGCCTAGTGGTTTGTGGCAGAGTTACATTTGGATGGGAGGCAGGAAAGAATAACTAACACTGCCGAGTATGGGTAAAGGCAGTCAAGTCAAATGTGGGGCTGGCAGCATTAAGGGACTGGTCAACTGGAAGTGGAGAAAGATCTAGAGTCATTGGAAGGAAGGAAGCAACTGAAATCCTAATCCTTACTTCCAATTAGTACAAGCTCATAGACTTTGTTATGAGCTGAATTGACTCCCACAAATTGATATGTTTGAAGCCCTAACACCTTGTACCTCAGACCCTGACTGTATTTGGATATAAAGCCTTTAAAGAGAAAATCAAGTAAAAAATGTGACCGTTAGGGTAGGACCTAATCCATTCCTACTGGTGTCCTTATAAGATGATATTTGGACAC
Organism: Macaca nemestrina; assembly: GCF_043159975.1. Taxonomy (NCBI): domain Eukaryota; kingdom Metazoa; phylum Chordata; class Mammalia; order Primates; family Cercopithecidae; genus Macaca; species Macaca nemestrina. The sequence goes on from NC_092128.1 coordinate 157,254,047, forward strand.
ACAGAGAGAGACATCAGGAGCACACAGGCCCAGAGGAAGAGGCAGTAAAAGGGCAGCCATCTACATGTCAAAAAGAAAAGCCCAGAACAGATCCTTCCCTGAAAGCTCTCTGTGAAACCAACCCTGCCAGCACCTTGATCTTGGATTTCCAACCTCCAGAAGTGTGAACAAGTAGATTCCTGTTGTTAAAGCCACTCGGAGTCTGGTATTTTGTTATGGCAGCCCTAGCAAACTAATACAGACTAGGTGAAGGAAGGAGGGGGACTTAGCCAGCTATGGTGACAAATGGCTCTCTTTATCTATGCAAGAATCACTTCTTCTACCAACAGAGACAGTTTAAAATCTTCTGCTATTATTAATCAATTTTTAATGGAGGACATTTTTGTTCTCTACTAAGAAGCTGTATGAATGTTTTGTTTCTGAAAGTTCATCAAAATCTTTAACACTGGAAAGGAAGAGAAATGGATCAGTTTGGTAAGGCTAAATTTGGAAACAGATATGCAAAGCATGGACTTGATTCCATTATTGTAAACAAACAAACACACAAACCAAAAAAAGCTCAGTTTTCAGGGATTTTGAAACCATTTATCTCCAAAGCAAGGCAAAGAAAGACTAAAGAGATAAGTCTGACTAAATTGATTTTTAACAAATTCAGCATTTTGGTAGTCAAGATAGTGACTCTATAACGCTTCTTAAAAAATACAATATCCAAGTTTCCAAACAAAGGGGAGGCTACGCTTCTGTCATTTCTCTAGCTATTCATCTCCTGATCTTTCTGAATATTATCTGAACACTTTCCAAGTATAGCTAATATATTTGGCCCCAAACCTTTTGCTACCTGCTTGGGATAAAACTTGATTACAGATTCATATTCTATAAAATGGAAGCGCTAAAATGAACTAGTGCTTTGTTTGGAGAGAAGTCGTGAAGGCTAAAAAGTATTTAAAAGGTGCACTACAAATTAAAATAAAATCCAATGGAAAATTATATGTTTAAGAAAGAAGAAGAAACCTTTGGAAAGTGAGACATCAATTTTGGGGTGAATTTCTGGTGGCTGTAAACAATGGAATGAGGCCATTTCTCCTTGGAAGGCAAGCACCAACTGGAAGCAAGAATGGGACAGGACAGTGGAAGCTTTCTGTTTGCTGTCTTTAGACTGCATGTGGTAAGTTTCCTGTAAATATCCAAATGGATACAATAAGTACAAATATATCCCAAATTTGGAGTCTTCTCACCATCCAAGTCAACTGGGCCGTTCCTTTGTCTGAACCACAGTTATCCCTTGCCTGGTTTCTGCAATAGTCTCTTAACTGGTCTCACTCCCTTCAGTATATTTGAAACACAAAGCCGAAATAAACCACCTAAACCGTAGGCCAGATTCTGTCACTTCTCAGAAATCTTTCAACACTAGCTAATATTCTTTTAATGGCCTAGAACGCCCTCTGTGATCCAGCTCTCAGTGGCTGCTCCCCCCGCCCCGTGTACTCTGCTCCACTGCTTCTCAAACACACCAGAGACAGTCCATTTCAAGACCTTTGCACTTGCTCTTTCTTCTGCCCAGAGTACAGTTTCCTTCACCAATCCCAAGACCAGCTCCTTCACTTTCTTCCAGTCCTGTCACCAATGCCCCATTCTCACCAACACTTCTCTAGTTCTTCATATTTCAAATCTTCCTTTTCTGTTAATTTTTTTTTGCTTCTTGACACCTATGATTATCTAGCATACTGTATTTTTAACTTATTTATCCTATTGATTGCCTGTCATCCCCAGTAAATATACGTCCTATTAAGGCAGAGATCTTTCTTTTGTTCACCTTGGTATCTCCAGTATATTGTCCATAATAAGCATTTAATAGACATTTGTGGCACTGAAGGATAAATTAATGAATGAATGCATGGATTAGTGGATTAACTTTTAAGTATTTTGTAAAGTAGAAAAAAGTGCTGCCAGGTTGGAAAACTTTAAAAATTCTTGATGCCCAGTCACATTTTATGTTAGGTAAATAAGAATATCTGGGGATGGAACCCAATCAACAGTATTTTTTTTAAAGCTCTTCAGTCATTCAAATGTTCAGCCTAGGCTCCAAAAACCATCGGCCTGGAGCATCATTTCCAAATTTTGAAGTGCTCACAGAACTGCTGAGTATCTTGTTAAAATGTATGTTTTAATTTCATAGGCCTGGGGCAGACTGGAAAATGCACATTACTAACAAGCTCCTGGAATGCCAGGCTGTTGCTCTGTAGGACCACAATGAGTAGCAAGTCCTTAGATTCAAGTCAGCCTTGATGAACCTTGAGATACATTTTAACATGTTCTAGACTCCATTTTCTCCTGACTTGTCTTATTTGGTTTTATCTTTGCATTATAGTTTATCAAAAAAATTTTTTAAAATGCTACATAAACACAAAAGTGAAGACAACCTTTTGAGAGATCTGGTTTTTTGTTTTGTTTTGTTTTTGGAGGAGACGGAGGTAATAAGTAGAAGTTAAAATAAATATTTATTTATAGCTACCATCTTTTAAAGGGGAAAAGAGTAAATCTAACATATTACCTGCATTTTATATCACATATTTTATTCCAGAAAACTCTGTTTGTAAAGGCAAACATTCAACAAAAATTGTACCCCAGATGAAGAAGTAATAGAGAGTAGGACGGGAGAGACACAGGCTTAGAAGCAGAAAGTTGTGCCATAAATCCCAAATCTTTTAACTTGGAGAAAATATTTTGCATCTACAGGGCTTTTTCCTTCTTTGTAAATTGGAGATAAAAATAATGTCTATCTCATGGGATTTTGAGAAGATTAAATATAATAATGGACATGAGCATCTTGGACAAGTGCCTGGCCTCAAGTAAGCACCAGTGCATATAAATACTTCTTCTCTTTCTCATACCTGGTTAGATAAGAGTTAAAAATGTATCTTAGCAGTCTTGATACAAAAAACCAGTGAAGAAAGCTCTTTAATAGCACAACTATGTGTCATCCTTGTCTAGGAGCATAAATTTGCACAGCAGGCAGTGCAGTGAAAACAGCTCATAATCAACTCATCACCTCTCATCATTGCTAGGATCAAATGCAAATGGGAAAGAATGCCACTTCAGTCATTGCTAGTGAAAATTAGCATCTGTGACACTAATGGTGTCTCATTTAGTATGCACTTTAGATTAAAAAGAATGGTTTAAAAAAAGGCTATTTCCAGAACTGTCATTATTTTTAACGTTTCCCTCAAAAATAACAATGGTACTTGAATCTCCTTTACTCAAAGAAAAACCAGCTAAAATTTGTTAACACAGATCATTAATCCATGCCAAGTAAAGGCCAAAATGTTCTAATTACAGTTACTAACTTTAATTTATGAGATCCATGTCTTTCTATTTTCAAAGTTTCTACCATATTCTTTAACCTGGACCAAGGTCTACCCTTAGATAACAATGGGATTCTTTAATAACATGGGTATATTAGAGTTCTTAACATAAAGTTTAAAATGAATTAGAGTTGTACGTATACACAAACATTTTTACACACATATTAACAGATTTGCTACAAAGAAACAATAAGACAGGGATGCCCTCTCTCACCACTCCTATTCAACATAGTGTTGGAAGCTCTGGCCAGGGTAATCAGGCAGGAGCAAGAAATAAAGGGTATTCAATTAGGAAAAGAGGAAGTCAAATTGTCCGTGTTTGCAGATGACATGATTGTATATTTAGAAAACCCCATTGTCTCAGCCCCAAATCTCCTTAAGCTGATAAGCAACTTCAGAAAATTTTCAGGATACAAAATCAGTGTGCAAAAATCACAAGCATTCCTATACACCAATAACAGACAAACAGAGAGCCAAGTCATGAGTGAACTCCCATTCACAATTGCTTCAAAGGGAATAAAATACCTAAGAATCCAGCTGACGAGGGACGTGAAGGACCTCTTCAAGGAGAACTACAAACCACTGCTCAGTGAAAGAAGAGGACACAAACAAATGGAAGAACATTCCATGCTCATGGATAGGAGGAATCAGTATCGTGAAAATGGCCATACTGCCCAAGGTAATTAACAGATTCAATGCCATCCCCATCAAGCTACCAATGACTTTCTTCACAAAATTAGAAAAAACTACTTTAAAGTTCATGTAGAACCAAAAAAGAGCCCACATTGCCAAGACAATCCTAATCAAAAAGAACAAAGCTGGAGGCATCACACTACCTGACTTCAAACTATACTACAAGGCTACAGTAACCAAAACAGCATGGTACTGGTACCAACACAGAGATATAGACAAATGGAACAGAACAGAGGCCTCAGAAACAACACCACCCATCTACAACCATCTTATCTTTGACAAACCTGACAAAAACAAGCAATGGGGAAAGCAATGGTGCTGGGAAAACTGGCTAGCTATATGTAGAAAGCTGAAACTGCATCCCTTCCTTACACCTTATGCAAAAATTAATTCAGGATGGATTAAAGACTTAAATATTAGACCTAACACCATAAAAACCCTAGAAGAAAACTAAGGCAATACCATTCAGGACATAGGCATAGGCTTCATGACTGCAACCCCAAAAGCAACAGCACAAAAGTCAAAATTGACAAATGGGATCTAATTAAACTAAAGAGCTTCTGCACAGCAAAAGAAACTACCACCAGAGTGAACAGGCAACCTACAGAATGGGAGAAAACTTTTGCAATCTACCCATCTGACAAAGTGCTAATATCCAGAATCTCCAAAGAACTTAAGCAAATTTAGAAGGAAAAAACCAAACAACAGCATCAACAAGTGGGCGAAGGATATGAACAGACACTTCTCAAAAGAAGACATTTATGCAGCCAACAGGCACATGAAAACATGCCCATCATCACTGGCCATCAGAGAAATGCAAATCAAAACCACAATGAGATAAGATCTCACACCAGTTAGAATGGCGATCATTAAAAAGTCAGGAAGCAACAGGTACTGGAGAGGGTGTGGAGAAATAGGACTGCTTTTACACTGTTGGTGGGACTGTAAACTAGTTCAACCATTGTGGAAGACAGTGTGGCGATTCCTCAAGGATCTAGAACTAGAAATATCATTTGATCCAGCCATCTCATTACTGGGTATATAACCAAAGGATTATAAATCAGGCTACTATAAAGACACATGCACACATATGTTTATTGTGGCACTATTCACAATAGCAAAGACTTGGAACCAACCCGAATGTCCATCAGTGATAGACTGGATTAAGAAAATGTGGCATATATACACCATGGAATACTATGCAGTCATAAAAAAGGATGAGTTCATGTCCTTTGTAAGGACATGGATGCAGCTGGAAACCATCATTCTGAGCAAACCATCGCAAGGACAGAAAACCAAACACCACATGATCTCACTCATAGGTGGGAATTGAACAATGAGAACACTTGGACACAGGGCGGGGAACATCACACACCAGGGCCTGTTGTGGGGTGGGAGGAGGAGGGAAGGGGGAGGGATAGCATTAAGAGGAATACCTAATGTTAATGAGGAGTTAATGGGTGCAGCACACCAACATGGCACATGTATACATATGTAACAAACCTGCACATGTACCCTAGAACTTAAAATAAAAAAAGGAAGAAAGAAAAAGCAAACAAAATCCTGTTTAAAAAAAAAAAAAAAAAGTACATAGCTCGGGTGAGTATCCATACTTGAACCAAGCTGTATATAGTAGACCAAGGGTGTATTACCCTGTAGCCCCAAGATGGCTTTGGATGTGGCCCAACACTAATTCATAAACTTTCTTAAAACATTGCGAGATTTTTTTGTGATTTTTTTTGTTTTTGTTTTTGTTTTTGTTTTTCTTTTCTTTTTTTTTTTTTTTTAGCTCATAAGTTATCCTTAGTGTTAGTGTATTTTATATGTGGCCCAAGAAAATTTTTCTTCTTCCAATGTGGCCCAGGAAAGCCAAAAGATTAGACACCTCTAGAGTAGACTGAAGAACTTCTTTCACTTTACAAATATTTATTGAGAGTCTACTACATTGAAAGTATTATGCTAGCTGCAGAGGGAAGATATGTGGTGCTTACTTCAATATGAGGTCATTTTTAAAAATATTTGACTATTAAGAAAGTTGTTGGCCTGGACAACCTAGCGAAACCCCCATGCCTACAAAGAACATAAAGATTAGCTGAGCATGGTGGTGCAGGACTGTGATCCCAGCTACTCGGGAGGCTGAGGCAGCAGAGTCACCTGAGCCCAGGCAGGCTGACGCTACAGTGAGTGGTGATTGCGCCTGCACTTCAGCCTGGGTAGCAGAGGGAGAACCTGATGAAAGAGGGAAAGGAAGTGAAGGGGAGGGGAGGGGAGGGGAAAAGGAAAGAAAGAAAGAAAGAGAGAGAGAGAGAGAGAGAGAAAGAAAGAAAGAGAAAGAAAGAAAAGAGAGAGGAAGGAAGGAAGGAAGGAGAAAGAAAGAAAAGAAAGAAAGAAAGAATGAAAGAGAGAGAAAGAAAGAAAGAAAAAGAAAAAGAAAGAGAAAGAAAAAGAAAGAGAGAAAAAGAAAGAAAAGAAAGAGAGAAAAAGAAAGAAAGAGAAAGAAAAGAAAAGAGAGAGAAAGAAGAGAGAGAGAAAGGAAGGAAGGAAAGAAGGAAGGAAGGAAGGAAAGGAAGGAAGGAAAGAAGGAAGGAAGGAAGGAAGGAAGGAAGGAAGGAAGGAAGGAAGGAAGGAAGGAAGGAAGGAAGGAAGGAAGGAAGGGAGGGAGGGAGGGAGGGAGGGAAGGAGGGAGGGAGGGAGGGAAGGAGGGAGGGAAGGAAAGTTTTTACAATCATAGGTGTTGACATGTGTGTGTCCCAGACACCTAGAGGGATTTCTCTGATGAACTTCCTGCATAGTCAGAGACAGGAATGAGGATTTCTAAACTTACAGATGCTCTTACAGACATGGTCTCCCTGATCTCCATAAACTTTAGCCAGCAATTCAGGTGGAAACAGAAATAATATCTACAGTCCTGTTGCTTATAATGGCAGTATATTAAGAACGGAAGTATTGGAAACTAACATATTTCACATCAGTTTCATTTTTCATCTAACTCTGTGTCTTCTTCAAGGTAATTAAGCTTCCTTATGCCTTAGGCTCTTTACATATGAGGCTAAATAAGAGTCATTCTCTCACAGTTGTTACAAATATTAAATAAATTAGTGTACAAAAACCTGTAAGCACAGCAACTGACATGAAAATAAACCAACGATGAATATAGAAAAATAAAATATTTTAGTTGGAAAAACAGATAAGGAAAATTGTTATGTTCTATAATTTAAGCATTTGTAGAGTGTAATGCAATAACATTTCATCAAATCTGAATACTGTATATGCTTAGAAGTTTGTAAAATCACTATCAGTAGTGGGCACTAGTAGTAAGAGGGTAAAACAGTCAGTTGTGGTTGCGCATGCCTGTAATCCCAGCACTTTGGAAGGCTGAGGTGGGAAGATCACTTGAACACAGGAGTTTGAGACCAGCCTGAGCAACATAACAAGACTTCATCTCTACAAAAAATTAGAAAGTTAGCTGGGCTGGTGGCATGGCGCCTGTGGTCCCAGCTACTCAGGAGGCTGAGACGGGAGGTAGTTTGAGCCCACCCAGGAGTTTGAGGCTGCAGTTAGCCATGATTGGACCACAGCAACTCCAGCCTGGGTGACACAGCACGACACTGTTTCCAAGGTAAAAACAAAATTCAAGAAGAAAAATAACAGTAACTTGCATGTATATTAAGCAAGCCTATTTTTAACTAATATAAGTATAGAATACTTAACTATTATTCCTCCTATTTCTTTTTTAATTTGGAATTTATCTATATACAGCAGAGAGTTCTGAGACATACATTAAAACCCTTAGAAGTTATTGAGATTCCAGTACATGCAATGGGTTTCTTTTGTAATAATTCTGCAAGAATTTACCAGTTTCTGTTATAGAATATCTATAACAGGCACATGGTAAAACTGTGGTTAACATGTATTCGGATTTACTCTTTTTAAATTCATGAACATGTTTATTGATAAGTTTTAGGAATAAGAGAAAATAATAAATTATTTTTGATATAGGACTCAAAATCTATTGCTACATGTTATATACATGAATGTTTTGAACCTTCTCATAGCTGTAAGACCTATTTGAAAATACTAATAACAAAATCTTTGTCCATTAATTATTAATTAAAAAGTTTCATCGTTTTTATTTGAGGTAACATTATTTATAATATGCATTGCATTTGAATTGGCCAATAGGTCACTTGAAATAGAACCAATGACAGTTAACAAAAGCTAAATGATTAAATATTTTCTTCATTTTTAATATTGTCACTTTTTACCCTACTATAGCATTTACGATTAAAACAACACACACACAAAAACAAGACAATCTCTTTCAGAAATTCTGAGAGTATAGTATGAAGAGTTTATGTTTCTGGGTTAGGAAATGTAAACTAACATCTGGTGTGTAGTGAAGACAGTGATTCCCTATATTTCAGACCAATTTCTTGATGGTTCTGTTTCTAGACATAGACCCTTTCTAGACAAAATTTCTTTTCAGTAAATGAAAGGATTTGCACTCCTTTTTCTACGCGCCTTTCATTTGTAGGGATTATCGTAGCATCCACCTCTGCCAATTTTTTTTTTTTTTGAGAAAGGGTCTTGCTCTGTTGCCCAGGCTGGAGTGCAGTGGCACGAACATGGCTCACTGTAGCTCTCAATCTCCTGGGCTCAAGCAATCTTCCTGCATCAGCCTCCTGACTAGCTGGTACTATGTGCACATGCCACCATGCCCAGCTAATTTTTGCATTTTTTTGTAGAGATGGGGTTTTGCCACATTGCCCAGACTGGACTAGAACTCCTGAACTCAAGTGATTCACCCGCCTCAGCCCTGCAAAGTACTGGAATTACAGGTGTGAGCCCATGCACCTGGCCGGATACTGCTCTTTATTCATATAATATGCAAAGAAAATTACCCACCAAAATAAATGTGAATTAAGAGGAAAAAAGAGTTATTTTAAGACATAATTACAAATGGAAAAATATCACTTCCATGTTAAAAGGAAAGAATCCAGTTGAATGTATGAAAAACATACCTGTACATCTATTCTCACATCTCTTTAAATCCATACAGAATGAAACCATCTCTCTAATGAAAATAAGAATTCATTCACAACAAAACTTAGCGTTTCCAATGTTACCATTTTCTGTGATACGTTTTGTTCAAAGATGTACATATTTTCAAATATATTTTTATTTTGAATAAGGAAGTCAAGATTAACAATATTCTAAGCATATTATAATAGTTACTGCTCTTAAGGCAAATAATGATGGAGTAAAGTATCATTTTGAAAATAGTTTAATGTCATAAATATGACTCTAACTCACTATAAAATACAGGCTTTATTAAATACTCTATCTTTAGATTTTAAATATTTTGAGGTATATCATTCTCCATATTAACTTTTATGATCTTCCCTAAACCTACAATTGTCAACTATTTGTTGCACTTAATCAAGTAAATATCATATAAAATTAATCTTAAATAGAAGCACAAGTCATGCTTTTAAAAACTTTTTTGTATTATTTGGAAAATGTTACTTTGAATTTTTCTTATATTAGGGAAAAAATCATGATATGTTATCTAGCTATATTTTAAACTAAAGATGCTTGTCTATCCATTATTATGTATATGGGTCAGAAAGAATTAATATTAAAAATCATTTATTCAGGGGCCGGGCGCGGTGGCTCAAGCCTGTAATCCCAGCACTTTGGGAGGCCGAGACGGGCGGATCACGAGGTCAGGAGATCGAGACCATCCTGGCTAACACGGTGAAACCCCGTCTCTACTAAAAAATACAAAAAACTAGCCGGGCGAGGTGGCGGGCGCCTGTAGTCCAGCTACTCGGGAGGCTGAGGCAGGAGAATGGCGTAAACTCGGGAGGCGGAGCTTGCAGTGAGCTGAGATCCGGCCACTGCACTCCAGCCTGGGAGACAGAGCGAGACTCCGTCTCAAAAAAAAAAAAAAAAAAAAAATCATTTATTCTACCTTTCCAAAGATAGGAAATCATTTATTTTTGTTTCCTTCAGAAAAACTTGGATGGTAACTTCCAAAGAGTTTAAAAATATTGACCATTGTTCTATATCTCATCAATTCAAAAGGTCATAATAAATGAAAGAAACCAACCTCTTTCTCTGAAAATGGGTGCCTAACATACAAAGACTGATAGACAATAAATAAATCCTTCAAAAAAAAACTGGACTCAGCTATTGTTTATCTCAGAAAGAGATTAAAAATTTTATTTACCTAAGAAAAGAAATGTACACATATTGGAGAAATTTTCTGACATTGGTACATTGTAAATAGTTGTTTTATGTTATTAATAAATCTAGAGTTCTACAATAGAATCTAAACTTTATCCCATGACCTATTTTTTTTAAAGTAGCACTTATTGCCAAGACAAAGAACAGAGCAACATTCTACATATTAATATTACCAATTTGTCAAGTTACCAGTATATGGTGTTTTGATGCTTCTCGAAACACAGCCCAATTTTTTGTGTAGTAATAACATTAGTTCAAGAGAATAGCAAATATACATCTCTACAACAAACTATCATAACAACATTCAAAAATGAGAAAAGTCTTATATTTAACTTAACATTTCCATTTTACAACCTTCTCATAACTCTATTTTGAAGAGCTAACCTCTTAAGAGATAAAATTCATTCAGTAGACTGTTTAATAGACATTGACAATCTCATAGTCATTAAAAACGTGCAAGAAGACTTTATGATAACAAACACTCAGAGACCACTAAATTGATTTTTTTGAAGTTGAGCTGAACTCAAACTTCACTTACAGATGTAAATGTTCCAATATGCACTATAAGACAAAATTACAGAGACAATAATTGCTAGGTGTGATTTAAAATCCAACTTTGCAATTTAATTTTTCCATATTTGCCATGAGGCATTAAACCCTATGTTTGACTTATGACTCACAGATGAGAACATTGTATGTGTTCAAACACACGTATGTGTTTATTTTCTATTAAATAGTTTGATTTTATTTAACTATGTATGAAATTTCCTTACCTTTGGTTTTTGATGTTTCTCCTTCTCTGAAACATTGGATGGCTTTCTCTTGAGCATTTTGAATTCTGACTACTCCTAGTGAGTGCACTTTCTGCTGTTACAGAAACAACTGAAAATAGTCAGCAGTGTGCTGTCTAATGTACAGCATCAGATAAGGTTGAGCCCAGGGACCTGCCACTTCCTCCTTCGGTCAGGATATGACTTCAACATTTACATGGGTAATTTTTTTTTCTTACGGTAATTCTTTGGTAACTCTTTATTGTCCTGCTATATTCTATGAGGTATGTTCCAAATCTCATACTTAGATATGCCTGCAGTTACAAGAGCCGTAAGGATTTCAAAACAAAACTCATTATATAAAAGCAAAAATCTACAATGTATTCCATGGGTAGAAAAAAGAAAAATCAGAGACAATAACTGAAATAAAACTTGAGATGTTGGCTATTATTAAAAAAAAAAATAAAAGAATACTCAAGGTAGTCAAGTTTACATATACATATACACATTTTTTTTTTCTTTTTTTCTTTTTTTGATACAGAGTCTCGCTCTGTCACCCAGGCTGGAGTGCAGGGGCATGATCTTGGCTCACCGCAACCTCCACCTCCCAGATTCAAGCGAGTCTCCTGCCTCAGCCTCCCGAGTAGCTGAAATTACAGGCACGTGCCACCATGCCTGGCTAATTTTTTGTATTTTTAGTAGAGATGGGGTTTCACCATGTTAGCCAAGATGGATCTCCTGACCTCGTGATTCGCCCACCTCAGCCTCCCAAAGTGCTGGGATTACAGGCATGATATATTTCTAAATAAACACTGTTAGAAGATGAAATAAATAAAAACTGTTAGACGACAAAATAAGTTAGACCTTAAACAATATTAATCCTACTTGAAGCATGTATGCATATATTTTAAAATATGGATTAGACCCATTCTAAATATAAATGGGAACCTGACTCTAAAAGTAAATGTTTATGCATATGTTACTTTTCTAATGTATTAAGATGTTGTAAAGTCCTGGTTAACAAAGAGATCAATTAAACAGAACCCCCAATTAACCATATGTCTCTGTGCTACAAACGATGCCATATTCTGATAATTGCTGTCCTGGTGATGAGTCAATGGATCAATGGTTTCTTCAAATGAAACGCCCAGAGCCTCTATTGAATAGGCCTAGTAGAGCTAATATGACTTACTAAGAGTTTCTTCATGGTTTTAAACTGTTTATTATCATGAAAAAAGCAAAATACCCAGAAGTAAAAGGAAGAAGTTCAAGCTTTATTGTTAACTAGGGATTTACCAAAGGGAGACTTGCAAAATATATGAAACTCTGGTTCTGTTTGAGCAAGCCAGATTAAGAAAATAAACCGAAATTTCTGTTTATAAATCCTCTGAATTGAAAAGAAGTAGTGCCGTATTCTTAATCAGCAGCTTTTCCACTGACTTTGTTTCTCAGACTTCCCTCACACTTCTAAGCCCCACTCCCTGAGGCCCAAATTTTACTAATTCATTTAACAAATGAGATTCAAATTTCACTAATTCATTTAATAAATATTAAATTGATTGTCTATTTTGTGCTATCTGACAATATTTCAAACCTCTTGACTAGCTAAAAACAATCTGTTTTTGTTCTATAACAGAATTGAAAGAATATACTTTTCAAGATTATGGTTAATATGCCTATTATTTTATTACCAGGTAATAAAAGCAGACTTTTAATTTTGAGAATTATTGAGCTAGTGTTTTCGAATTCTGACACAGACAGAGAACACTGGAAAACCTGAGAATGCTGAGGTTGGGTAATTCCCTAGAAATACATCTCTTAGACTTTCAGTTTGGGCTTGGGTTAAGAAAGTAGGCTAGGCAGATCTTTTGTTTCATCTCTTAACAAATTGAAAGTCATAAAAAATACATTTTTTAAGTGAACCTGTTGCACCCTCAACACCCCCTTTTCTTCATCTATGAATAAAAATTAATTATGGAGTTGAATCAATAACAAAATGGCAATGATAATGCTTCTACTTACTCCATGGCAGAGTTTTGTTGATAATAAAATGAAACATCAATAAAGGACATACTTATTAGATGATTCATCATTACAGTAAGGTTTTGTGTCAAAAAATGTTTGTGAACTCTAAATAGGCATGATGTTTCAAACAGTTTGGGGTGGTGCTTGCTGTAGGTTATATTTCTCCAGTGTTTCTATAATACAATGCTAAAGAATAGAGAACACTTACATTTATGAGACCCATGTCTGGACTAGATGCGGTTTTTAAAAGTATTATACTCCAGCAAAAAAAAAAAAAAAAAATATATATATATATATATATATCCATTTATGGATCTCTAGGCACTTCACCATCTTTAACATTACAAGAAATATTTAAAATGTAAACAAAATAAGTATTTTCCTTCAAGTACAGGTGGAAAAGGAATTTTCCAATCGTTCTTTCACTCAAGAAAAATGTTTTCTGGGGGTTAAAAGACAGATTTGACATTTGAGGTCCCATTCATTACCTATGTGAAACTTCTTGATCCCCAAAAAGATCAAGTGACAAGGTGGTAAATGTTTTTATCAATTATCTACTATTTTATGGAATTTGGAGACACCAAGATAGTTAGTGAGTGACACAGTGATCCAGCAAACTCAAAAGTCACAGATGGACAGAACAAGAATGAAGTAGAGTCAGTACTGAGCACACCTAACTCCTGACCATGTTTAAACCACTGGGAAACCTGTTGCTTAACATGTGTTCTGAAATAGGGAAATTGCAAAAGCACAGTCTTGGTGCTTTATAATACCTTAATGGTCTTACATCCCAGACAGAATGGAACTTTGTGTACAATCTCTGTGTCACAAATCATGAGTAAAAATTTTAAAGAAATTGCAGTTGAATGACAAAGATTGAGGTGTATTTCTCAGGAAAGTAAGGTGAGCCATAAAAGGATTGTTTCAGCAATCCAACAAATATTTTATTTAGTGTATTGCTAAAACACAAATCATAAAATTCGAAGCATAGGTGGAAGGAAACTAGAGATCATGGGACATTCAAAGTGATGTCCTCGATTCTGAGACATTGAGGATCTCCATCTACATCTCTCTGCCTTCCACCATCAGGTTGAAGAATACAATTAGATAGTAGTTTGGATTAATCCTACTCTACATTTTTTTTTTTTTTAGGACATGTACACTTGTTCAATGGATGAAGGGTTTTCAAATCAAGTCTTTTAGAATGAAACTAGATTCTCCACATTGCTCTAACAGTTAAAACTTCTCTAACCTGTAGAGTTGGTTGGGCACAATCTTATGTATGCCTCCATGTATTACTGGGACAACCATGACCAAGGGATATTTTATTAACTCTAACTGAAAATCCTCCTGACTATACCTCAAGTGCTTTGTTACAGGAGGACAACAGAGAGACAAATTTCAAGAATTTGAAAATAAGCAAAATAAGGTTGTCATCACAGAGCCCAACTCTGAAATTAACATTTAATATAAGAATAATCATTTTATAGAAAAAAAGAACTGTATTCCATTCAAACCTGTAGAATTTACTCATCTATGATTAAGAAAAGGAGTCATTCATACAAGTAACTTAACCTTGATAAATCCTCTCTTCTTTTGGGCCCCCTCAGAGAAGGCTTACTTTCTATAGTACAGGGAAGAGAATTGTATTCAAAGAAGTTGAGTGGGGATATTGTGTTCCTACCTGTTTGTGGCTTCATGGAAGTGGAGATCCTACAACATATTAAAAAAACTGTTTCTTTCTAAGGGTTTCCTGAAATAAGTACACACTGGCATCTGATGATGTCCTGTGCAATTCTGTATTTAATAATTCAGATGATGGTGCCAAGCTCTATAGAGGGGTCTTGGTGTTGTACCCTCCTCTAGTTATCTAGCTTATTCTTACCATAAGTGGATTAAACATCTCAACACCTCCTTGTTTGGATTTGGGAATTTAAGAGAAATGATGGAATGGATATTCCCCCTGGCCTATGGGAGGGGTGAAGGAAGTTGGGGGGGGGGGGATAGTTGCTTCCTTGTGAATCTCCTGTATTTCCTAACTCTCTAAAGTTATTTACTCATTCTCTCTCTGGAGTTCCTGTTTACTGATTCCTTTCTCTAAGGGACCCAGCCCCTACCCAGTTCTTGAAATCCCTTCTAATGTGTTACTAATTGAAAAGCTGTACAGTCACTTTTGGCCGGGCGCCGTGGCTCAAGCCTGTAATCCCAGCACTTTGGGAGGCCGAGACGGGCAGATCACGCGGTCAGGAGATCCAGACCACCCTGGCTAACACGGTGAAATCCCGTCTCTACTAAAAATACAAAAAAAAAAAAAAAAAAAAAAAAAAATTAGCCGGGCGAGGTGGCGGCGCCTGTAGTCCCAGCTACTCGGGAGGCTGAGGCAGGAGAAAGGCGTAAACCTGGGAGGCGGAGCTTGCAGTGAGCTGAGATCCGGCCACTGCGCTCCAGCCTGGGTGACACAGCGAGACTCCGTCTCAAAAAAAAAAAAAAAAAAAAAAAAAAGAAAGAAAAAAGAACAAAAAGAAAAGCTGTACAGTCACTTTTCTGCTTCTCCTGGTGACCTGCTCCAGCAAGTGACAAGCTCATGTTTTGGGGAGATTAGGGGAAGATAAAATTCTGATTCTGTTAACAGGAAGTGGCAAGAAGATGGGAGCTACTGAGGTGTGCTGTTTCCAACAAGATGTGAAATCAAGCATATCTATCACAAAGACTAATTTCTTCTAAAAACTGGCCTCAAGTCTACATGAGAAATTAATATTTCACCTGTTAATTTCTCCCTATAAGATCTTGCCTGAGTTTCATTGCAGAGTTCCGAAAAAGTCAACTAACAACGATGAGGTGATACCCAAATAACTTCTAAATAATTAGTGAGTTTGGGGAGAATCTGAATTAATTTTACCTCAAACAGAAAAGGACAATAACACAGACAAGTACTGGAAGTATCCATTCAAGTTGGTGAGTTAAAGAAAAAGAGAGCTTAATCAACTTTGAGTATCTTAATCCTCCAGACAAGATAATCTATTGCATGGAGATTAACACATCATGCCATTTTTAGCTGGATTTCAGTAAACAAAAAATGTGTTTAACTACTTCCCTTTGTTTTTGTTTTAAGCTCTATGAATAAATGATGATTTAACTCCTTGGGTAGATATGTCTACAGGAGATAAAGGCAGTATTCATATGGACATCAAGTACCTGGAATCTGTGATTGCCATTTCTCATTATAAATTTAAATACTGCCATTGTGGTTCATTAGAATGTATTCCCAGAAAAGGATCTACCCTTGATGTGCTCAAAATACTATGTTTCTGAGAGGTTAGAGTTGCTAGTCAGACTCTGGATATCTTGGGAAGCCTCTTAGAGAGCCTGGCCTGGAAAAATTACTGCTTATTTTAAATTTCCAAAGAGATAATGTAGCACATTATCTTGTTATCTTGGTTATAGAAGAAACAGATAATTGGGATAAATAAAAAGGACCAGTGATCTAAGATGAATGGTGAACCTAAAGAATCATACAGGATAAAACTGCCTTGAAGAGACAAAGAACTTCATAAATTACATCTATGCCTTACAAGCTGTTTGAATGTAAGAGAAGACCGAGTACCAAGAATGAGTAGTATCAGTTCAAAGTGATTGGAAAAATTAGGGAGGCTGATAAAGTTTAAGATTCAAAATAAATGCAAATTACTCGGATTACTTCAATAAATTATAAGTATTTCCTTTCTAAGTGGTTTTAAAGTCATATAAGGACCATAATGTGGTTGACATAACAAATAATGATAAAATTTAATCCATATATGATTAAAAGTTACAATATTCATGAAGTAATACTTCTCCAAGTTAATAACATTAATAATAATGACTGTCACCTTGAGTGTTTATTACATAAAAGAAATTATGCTGTGTGCTTTGTAAATATTTTCAATATAATCTTCACAAAAATCTTCATAAGCTGGTACTAATATTATCATCCTCAACTTCCTGGTGGGGTTTGGTAGCGTGTCTAGTTTGCACAGCTAGGAAGTGGTGGAGTCAGGATTCAATCCAAAGCCTCAGCTCATAACCATCACTCTATGTCATAAGTAGGTCTTGGCATACCTAAATACCTGGCATAAAATGGGAATGATTAATTTGGCTGTTGGGGTCAGGAATGCTAAGAGCTAGGGGGAGGGTGATGTTGAGTTGCTGGCTGCTGGTTGAAAAGAGAATTGGTTCAATCATTACATGTGTAAAAAAAATTGAAACCAGTAAATCTGCAACCAATCCAGAACCCTTTCCTATAATTAAGATTCAGTATCATGGGGACCAGTCTGCATTTCAGGCCCCTCTCCAACCCAAGCTACCTTGCTGTGACACTTATGGGCCCTCAATTCTACCCTTGATAATAATCATTGTCTCTAATTTTATGCTTACAAAAATGGGTGTAGGTAATCAGAGTACAAGCACAAATGAGACTTACGCACACTTTATGAAATTCCTTTCTATGAAGTTCCTTGGTGCTATGGTCTGAATGTTCATGTGGTCCCAAAATTCATATGTTGGAATTCTCACCCTCAAGGTGGAAGGTAATAGTAGGTAGGGCTTTTGGGAGAATTAGGTCATGGGGACAGAACCTTTATGGATTGCATTAGTGCCTTCATAAAAGAGGCTGTAGAAACATCCCTCACTCCCACTTTTCCACAATGTGAAGACACAGCAAGAAGGTGCCATCTATGACCCAGGAAACAGGCCCGCACCAGAAGAGAAATCTCCTGGTGCCTTCATCATGGACTTCCCAGCCTCTAAACTGTGAGAAATGAATTTCTGTTGTTTGGAAGCTACCCCAAGTTTATGGTATTTTATTATAGCAGCCCAAATGGACTAAGTCACCTGTTTTTGTTAAGGCATCTATCTGTAAAGTTACGACCACAAGCACATTCCGTTTTCTCCTTGAGTTGGAGGTTTAGCTCTCCAATTTCTGTTTCTAAAGAGTGTTTGTTATTCTCCCAATCTTTGGCTCTTAATTTTGTGTTTTTGCTTGCCTCAATATCAAATCCAAGTTGTGGTTATCATCTTCACATTTCTACAATATTGTTCCTTTCTACATTTCTAGATGTCATTTAAAGTTTTGCAAACATAAAAATACTTACACTAAAAAGGTCAGAAAACACAAGCACCCTCTCCCATCCTTCTCTATTCCTGGACTTCCTCTTTCAACTCTTTCGCTGATCCTTCCAATATTAAAAAAAAAAAAAAAGTTTCTAGTTGGTTAGGTTTCTTTTTCTAAATAATAGACCAGTATTTTCTTGATTTATGCATTAGGCATTATCTACTGATTCCTGTTTTTGTCCATGAGGATTTTGTACTCTTCTCACTTCCCAACTCCTTTATAATTATTTTGTTAAATCATTATTCACTATTTATATTATCATGATGTAAATAATTTATTCATGGCTGAGTCAAATAGTGTTTAATGCTTTATGTTCCTTTGGTTGCCTATTTTTGGAATTTCTCCTGTCTTTCTTTTTATATGATTGGTTCTCTATATACTGTTAATATTTCCCCAATAAATGCTCTGGCAGGTATTTTAAGTGATTTGTTTCAAATATTTAATTTCAAACATCATACTTGTCATTTCAAATGCTCAAACACATTAGACATTTTTTTCTGTTCTAATGTGTTCTAACGTGGCTTAGTTGTTCTCCATTGAGGATGGAATGGAATTTCTCCTTAATCACTTCCAATTATCTCTTGGCCTAAGTCTCACATGATGTTTCTTTTCGTCTGCTCTCTCATTTGCAGAAACACACCTCCGTAACAGAAAAAGGGCACTTACATCCTTTTAGACCCTTCATATTTGAATGCTATATTGACTTGAAATCAAATTCTAGCCTGGAAATCACTTTTTTTCTTAATATTCAGAAGGCTTCTCCAATTGTCTTCTAGCTTTCAGAGTGTTGAGAAGTCTGCACAAGCCATTGTGATTCCTGGTTTGTTGTGTATGGACTGTTTCCCTCTTTCTTTTTCTCTGCCTCTTTCCTCTATATTTTCTTTGCATCTTTGGTATATCCTAAAATGTCATATTATGTGTGTTGATATGGGTTATTTAAAAACTTCTCTTCAGGCCTATGTTACCTTAATAAGTTCTGCATCTCTCTTTGTTCTCTCCTTCTGGAAACTGATTAGTCCAATGTTCAACATACTGGATTGATACTCTCATTTTATTACATTGCTCTCTGTTTTTCATTTATTTGACAGTTAATTTTCCAATAAAATTCCATTACTCTTTCTACTAATTACTGTAAAAAATGTAATAAATATTTTATTTTAGCTAGGTTTTTAATTTGCATAAATACTTTCTGATTTTTCCCTTTTCATAACATTCTGTTCTTAAGTTTTGGAAAGGCAGTGACACGTAATGGTTACGAGGGTGGACTTTAACCACACTGCCTAGGTTCAAATCCTGACTGTCATTTACCTGGGTGCCCTTGACAAGTTATTTAGCCTTTCCATAAAATGCACATGATAGTAATGCTTGAAAGATATGGCTATGAGAATGAAAAGAGACACTATTATGGAGTTGTTGGAAAAGTGCTTGGCACGTACTAAACACTAGATAGTAACAAGTAAATACTTGGAATATATACTATTATCTTTCTGAAGTTATTATCATTTTTACAATTTTCCTTCTATTCCCTTCATTCTCTTGTTTTATTCTGACTTCTTCTGTTTGCTTTGATTTCAGTCTTTCATATTTAGGCTGTTATCAAGTGTCTGGAGATTGTGCTCTGTAGATACATTACTAAGATCATGGTATAAAAACCCCAACTGGAAGTTCTATGTAAATGGGTGGGCTTGTCAGGTGATCAAGTAGCAAGGAAGCTTTTTGTTTTCTTTCTTTTTTTTTTAAAATGTTTTTATTTTTTTGAGACAAAGTCTTGCTCTGCCACCCAGGCTAGAATGCAGTGGCATAATCACGGCTCACTGCAGCCTTAACCTCCCAGGCTCAAGCAATCCTCTCACTCAGCCTCCTAACTAGCAGGGGTTACAGGCATGCACCATAATGTCTGGCTTATTTTCTATTTCTTGTAGAGATGGGTTCTCACTGTCTTCTCAGACTGGTCTTGAACTCCTGGACTCAAGAAATTCTCCTGCTTGGCCTCCCAAGTGCTGGGATTACAAGCATGAATCACCACACCTACCCCGAGGAAGCTTTTTCATCAGAAGACCCTCAAATGCCAGTTTCTGGAGTTCGTTTCTTTGTGACTATTCAGGTCTATACATACTCACCTTTCCATGCCCTTCTGGGCTGTGGAGAAAAGAAAGTAGTTTCCTTGTTGCCTTCAAAGACTGAGCCTCTCAGGGCCTCTGTAGTGCACACTGACTAATTTCATTGCAGCCTCCTCGTCTACAATTTCTGAGATTGCAACTTGCTCCAATTCTCCAAAACATTAGTTGACATCCTTTCTATCCTTCTCCCAAATCTCTTTGTCTCTTTAGGTTTGCATCGTCTTGGTAAATGTATGTAGCTATTTAAACAAAGTCTAGTTTTTGTCAACTATATTCCTTCACATTTTTTATTTTTTATTTTATTTTTTTTTGAGACAGAGTCTCACTGTGTCGCCCAGGCTGGAGTGCAGTGGCGCGATCTCGGCTCACTGCAAGCTCCTCCTCCCGGGTTCACGCCATTCTCCTGCCTCAGCCTCCTGAGTAGCTGGGACTACAGGCGCCTGCCACTACGCCCGGCTTTTTTGTATTTTTAGTAGAGACAGGGCTTCACCCTGTTAGCCAGGATGGTCTCGATCTCCTGACCTTGTGATCCACCCGCCTCGGCCTCCCAAAGTGCTGGGATTACAGGTGTGAGCCACCGTGCCTGGCCTATTCCTTCACATTTTTATTAACTCCAAGTCTCTTCCTTCACCCTGCCCTTTAAAACATTTGCACATATCTATCTTATTTGCTCAGCTCCTAATTATATGAAAATATGGCAGGTGTTGATTCCTGTCAATACTCTCCCTACCTTACAGCTTTCAGACTGGCGTAGGGACATGGCAGAATGACACAGTAAGAAGAAGGCAAGACACACACATGAAGCCTTTCCACTGAAGCCCATTCTTACATTTAAGTGACTGTTCTTTCTCCACATTTTCATATTCTTCTCGCGAGCACAAAAACACAGTATTCTGTGGAAGTTTGCCTTTTCATTCTTTATAAACAGGATAAAACAACCAAAACTCAAGTTTTTATTAAAAATCTTCAAAATAATTTTTAAACTTAGAATGTTATTCAGTACCACTGAATCGTGCCTCATTTGGCAGAAAGGCAATTCTGTCCATATTACAATACTGACAGAACAAATTGATCTAAATTTTGCACAGAAGTGCTTTGTTATTAACTTTTATCTGAACATAGTACGCTTCGTGTATAGTATTAAAATCCCCTGCTTAATTCATACTTTATTCCCCAGAAGCAAAGAGGAAAGCAGATTGTACTGATCAATAGACCATGATTTCCTGTCTCTACCTACTGAAGAAAAAGGCAATTAATAGAATTTCATTGAAGAGATATATATGAGCTTCCTTTCCTCAGAAAAGCTATTCTTAAACAGGAAGAGCAAGATCATTTCTATTTCCTTTCTATTTTCACTCATCAGAGTGACCAGATTATTTTTCAGGCCTGATCATTTGAAACTACAAAGTTGTAAAGCTATAGGAGAGAGTAACTGTAGAGTCTACTTCTTAAAACAATCAAAAGCCTCATATGATCTTCATGCTATCAACTCTGAGAACAATATAATGATAAGATGAAATACTCCAATTGCATGTCAGTCAAAATCAAATTTCATATGTATATTACATAAATATGCATATATACTTAGGTATATATGTACGTGTATATGCATGTGTGTGTTCATACACATACACATATAAGGATGTTTCAATTAAATGGAATTCCACCTTTTCTTTGTAACATGAAGGGTAATAAAAGAGCTTCTTAGGAGACTGAGTATATTGTAAATAGGTGCACATTGCTTTCTCCCACCCCAACACACAAAGTGAGGTTTATACATGAAGTGCAAAGCCATAGCGAGGCGGGCCGCCTCGGAAACCTACCTGCATTCTAATTTTAAAGCATTTGCATGTGTCATTTGTGGGAAGAGGAAACAAAAATCTAGTGATCATTTACAGGATTTTAGAAACATGTTACCTGCAGCTCAATTCTATTTTTTTCTCTAATAAGAAAACTTTTCCATAACATTTGCAGCCATGCTTATGAGAAATGAAAGAAAAATCTGGTTTTCTTTGTCAACTGAGTATATAATAAATCAAATATCCAAGTTAACATCTGTGCCCAGCAACATTCTCTCCAACCAGAATAATAATAATAATAATAATAATAATAATAACTGATTAACTACAAACCAATATCTGATTGGAGAGAAATCAGATTTCTTGTTATGTTTCCAAGGGCATGTAATTCTGACCTCCTGAAGTGGCCCTTGCAAGCAGTGAAACACTCAGACTATTAGTTTTTGGCTGAGCAGGCCTGGCAGAAGAGTCTGCTTTTCCTTGTCCTACCCATCCACAGAGGCCCTGTGGTGTGAAGAGAACATGTGGACTTTGGAGGAGTGATGTAGAGTTGTGTTCAGACAAGCTACATGAACTTGAGCCTGACACCTGTCCTCTCTGAGTCTCAAATTTCCTCACTCATTAAAAGGAGAAAATAACATTTTTTTTCATGAGATTATAGTTGGGATTAAATTGTGCAATATGCATAAAATTCCTGACACACAGACAGTCTTAACAAATACTCATTCCATCCTCTCTCCTTCAGGGACAAAAGTAGAAAGCATGAGATTCCTAGGAATTCAAATCCCATACTTCCTCCAGGACGTGGTCATAGTGTGACCCAGCTTCCGGGGAACATGTTCAACCCCTGTTTTCAAAGCCTGTACACACATCATTGCTCTTTTAACCTGGTGTTTTCTTGTCGTCACATGCTATAACGATATTTGAATATGCTATTTATCCCCGGCTACCAGTTAAGGGAAATTTCTATGGGGAATTCACTTCTGCTTTCACTTAGATTTAGCATTTAACTGTGGATTTGCAATTGCACTTGACACAAATTGCACACTCTTTTCCATCACCAGGAAGGCTGGAACACTTCTGGCCTTTGCCTATCTATGACATTCTCCTTTCTTTCTCTGACCTGGTCACGCTGGTGTCTCTGCACTTGGACCACCAGTCAGTTCTTTCCTATCCTGGGATTTTGCTCAAGCTCTTCCTTCTGCTGGAACTGCTTTTCCCTTTACTTTTGACATGGGTGGCTCCTTGTCATCAAAGTCTGCTTTCCTTCAGGCCACCTGTTCATGGAGGTCCTGTGGTGTGATGACAGCATGTGGACTTTAGAGGAGTGATGGCATAAGCCTTCATGTCACCTCCACAAAGGGCTGTCTCCAAGCAAGCACTTATAGGTGCTTGATTGTTTTTACTGTTTTGATGATTTTTTGTGTTGTTGGTTTATTTTGGTTACTGGAAGGCAGAAGTTAGGACTATTGCTAACACCTGGCAGACAGGGGCTCAAGAAATGTTTGTTGAATAAATGAATCATCTCAACTGTATAGGTGTGCACATTTTAGGCCACCTCCTTGGATTGACAAGTAACAGGTTTAAAACTGCAGAATCCATACCCCTCAAAACTCAAAAGGATGATGGCAGGTAGAACAAATGTTGAATTAGACAATATCAGAAAAAAATTCAGCAAAAATTTGGAAACACACACGCTACAAACTATTAAAAAAAAAATACTTTCGGCTGGGCACAGTGGCTCACATCTGTAATCCAATCACTTTGGAAGGCTGAGGCAGGTAGATCCACGTGAGCTCAGGAGCTCCAGAGCAGTCTGGGCAACATGGAGAAATCCCGTCTTTACTAAAAATACAAAAAATTAGCCAGGCGTGGTGTTGCACACCTGTAGTCCCAGCTACTTGGGAGGCTGAAGCAGGAGAATCGTCTCAACCCAGAAGACAGAGATTGCAGTGAGCCGAGATCACATCACTGCATGCCAGCCTGGGCGACAGAGCAAGACTCCATCTAAAAAAATAAATAAATAAAATAAAAACTTTCTGCTGTATGGAGAAATTCATAAGATATGTCAAAATACCTTCCTAATGATGATAATGATCTATTATTGATCTTTATAACATTCTGTCCCATGGCTTCAACATCTTTTAACATAAATTATTTTATTCTAACAGCTTTCCTGTGAAGTACTTACTCTGATTCTTATGCCTACGAAAAACTATTTGAATTTCCTTTTCTACCAACTCAGCTCCTGATTCCAGGACTTCTAATTCTGGACCCACGAGTTCTCCCGCAAAGCATTCATTGAAATGAACTATCTCCTTACCCACTGAAAGAAATTATGCCGGTCCCATCTCCTCTAAAATCCTGGCCCTATAATTCTCTGAATATTAGAACTTGACTTGAATTTGCCAACTCCTGTTTGTGCAGATAGTGCTTTAGAAAATCAACACTTCTCCTTTGGAAGAGAAAAGAAACTTTCTTTACAAGATAATAAATACATAGGGGAAAAACACAGGCTTTTGTTTGTCTAGTTTATGGTACAATCAGTATGTCATGTGGTTCATGCAAAAGCAGCTTCTTTATTTCAGCCAGCAAAGGTCATCTCTTCTGGCAACCAGTAGGTGAACAGAATCCACTCAGTAGTATCACCTTACCAAGGCAGCAATGGGGAAACTACAGAAGTTTGTTGCTGGTCTTTAAACCAGCACAGCTTTGATCACCCCCTTGGAAAACCCTAACAAGTTTAAGAGATTTTTTCTATGACTGACTAATGTCTTGACTAGTGAAGGGCCCTTGGGAGAATCTCTCTCTGTCTCTCTTCTTTTTCCAGAGACAGGGGCTCTCTGGGTTACCCAGGATGTAATTCAATAGCATGATTATGGCTCACTGTAGCATTGAACTCATGGGCTCCAGAGATCCTTCTAGGCCTCCTGTATTGCTAGGACTACAGGTGTGTAGAGACAAGGTTATCCCTATGTTGCCAAGACTGGTCTTGAACTCTGGGCCTCAATTCATCCTCCCACTTCTGCTTCCCAAAGTGCTGGAATTACAGGTGTAAGCCACAAAGCTTGGCCTCAAAATCCCTCTTTCAGGCAGACAGAGATAAGAAATAATGGGATTTGAATTCCCCACAGGCATAATATATTGTTTCTGGGCTCCTCCCAGAATTCTTGTCGCAAGATTTGGAAGGAGGAAGTTTCATCTTATTTGTTTAACAATTATTTACCAAATGTCTATTACGGGCCTGGGACTCTATCAGGTGTCCAAAGATGAAAGGTATGAGCTGTGCCTTCCAAGATTTCACAGTTTGGTGGGAAAACAGGCAGATCAACAGAGAGTGAGAATCCAATGCAACATGTTCTGTATCAATCTGAGATGTGATAAGCAGTGAAAGCATAGATGATAAATTGTTAATTTGCCTGGAGAAGTTAGGAAATGTTTTACTAAAAATGTAATTCTTGAGAAAACATTTAGTGAAACAGGAATTTGTCAGGTGGACAAGATAAACGGAGGGCATCATCTAGCAATGGGCAGAGTATATGATAAGATTAGAGGCATGAAATGGGTACTAAAACCATCTTTGCAAGATTATGACAACAAGAAATCTGACATAACTTACTCCATCTTGCTTCTGACCTCCAGGGTGTCCTTGGTCATTCCTGAGTGTAGGTCAAGCTAACTTGGAGAAGAATTTAGTTTATAGTTTAATCTTAAAGCAAAGATTAAACCTCAAAGCATGTCTCTTTCTTTGTTCAGGTAACACTATGCAGACAGGAGAGCTCTAATATAACATTTTGGACCAAACTGAGAGAGAAGAGTGGTGATCTTTTCTGCGTGCTGTATGTCTGTTTCATAGACAAGAAAACACTGAGGAAGTTTAGTGATCAAGAAGCTTTAGAATTTTTGAAAATTGGAAGAAAGGTATATTTCTCTATTTCCCATCTCTGCTTCATGCTCCACATTTTAGTCAATGCCTTCTATCTAACCACAAATATAACTGTGTCCCTCTCTTGCTTCACAAGGGTTCTTCAATGGTTTCCCACCCCATATAAATGTATACATGCTCACCTTACATTCAACTCTACACTATTGAGCATAGTATATTAGTTTTCCGAGGCTGCCATAACAAAGTCGTACAAACTGGGTGGCTTACAGCAGCAGATGTTATTGTCTCAGTACTGGAGGCTATAAGTCCAAAACTGAACTGTCTTTGTAAAACTAATGAAAGGCCACAATGTTAGGCTTTTATGAGAGGGACTCCAACACTGATAAGATAGACACAGTTTCTAGAATTCCTTACTGCTCAAGGGTCATGTAGCCAGAGGTTACAATATTTGTGACTTCCCCAATTTCTCCTATAGATAATATCGCTACTGTAGAATCTAAGATCAGTTTTTTGAGATATCTTTCACACTGCCCCACCCAGACTCATGACTCAACTGGTCATGTGGCCTCATCCAGAGGCAGACTCAGTGCCCGAGGGCCATTTTCAACACCCTGCGATTTCAGTCCCCAGACAATCAGAAGCAGCCATTTCTTTACCCTTTGCCCACAAAATTGTCCATAAAAACCACCTCCAAGCCTTTGGGGAGATCGAGTTGAGTGATAACTCTAGTTCTTCTGCATGGGCTGGCCTCAATCAATTAAATTCTTCTCTACTGCAATGCCATAGTTTCAGTGGATTTATGTTGTTTGCGTAGTTGGCAGGAAGACCTGTTGGGCAAATACAGTATGGTCTAGAACTGAGGAATAATTCCCTACATCAAATGTACATGATAAATAAGGAGAAAGATGTGGGAGGGGGATGACAGGTGTTAGTTTACAGCCAGATTCTGAAGCATTTGGAAGGCATGTGTTATTGGTTGAACTGTATGGCCAAAAAAGATATGTTGAATTTCTGACCCCCAGCACCTCAGATTGTGACCTTATTTGGAAATACAATTGTTGGCAATGTAATTAGTTTAGTTAAGATGAGGTCATATGAAGTAGAGTGAACCCTTAATCCAATAAAACTAGTGTCCTTGAAAGGAGAGGGAAGCTTGGACACCCACATGCACAAAGGGATGACCATATAAGAACAAGCAGGGAGACTGGCCGTGTGAAGATGGAGGCAGTTAGTGGAATTATGCCACCATGAATCAAGGAGTGCCTAATGCCCAGGGTTATCAGAAGCTGAAGAAACAAGGAAGGAGTCTCCCCTAGAGGCTTTGAAAAGAACATGACTCTGCCAATACCTTGATTTTGGACTTTTAACCTCCAGAACTGAGACAATAATATCTGCTGCTGCAAGCCACCCAGTTTGTATGACTTTGTTGTGGCAGCCTTGGAAAACTAATATACTATGCTCAATAGTGTAGAGTTGAATGTAAGGTGAGCATGTATACATTTATATGGGGTGGGGAACCATTGAAAAACCATTGTGATGTGGCACATATACACCATGGAATACTATGCAGCCATAAAAAAGGATGAGTTTGTGTCCTTTGTAGGGACATGGATGCAGCTGGAAACCATCATTCTTAGCAAACTATCACAAGAACAGAAAACCAAACACCGCATGTTCTCACTCATAGGTGGGAACTGAACAATGAGATCACTTGGACTCGGGAAGGGGAACATCACACACCGGGGCCTATCATGGGGAGGGGGGAGGGGGGAGGGATTGCATTGGGAGTTATACCTGATGTAAATGACGAGTTGATGGGTGCTGACGAGTTGATGGGTGCAGCACACCAACATGGCACAAGTATACATATGTAACAAACCTGCACATTATGCACATGTACCCTAGAACTTAAAGTATAATAATAATAATAAATAAATAAATAAATAAATAAATAAATAAAAAAGAAAAACCATTGTGAAGCAAGAGAGGGCCACATTTATATTTGTGGTTAGATAGAAGGCATTGACTAAAATGTGGAGCATGAAGTAGAGATGGGAAATAGAGAGATATACCCTTCTTCCAATTTTCAAAATTTCCAAAGCTTGTTCATCACTAAACTTCCTCCGTGTTTTCTTGTCTATGAAACAGACATACAGCACGCAGAAAACATCACCCCTCTTCTTCTCTCAGTTTGGTCCAAAACGTTATATTAGAGCTCTCCTGCCTGCAAAATGTTACCTGAACAAAGAAAGAGACATGCTTTGAAATTTAATCCTGCCAGATCCCCTTACTTAATGATGGGAATGTCACAATGAAAAATGATAGTACTAATATAATAATATGGACTCTTAAAATGATTTTGATATTGATATTTTTATGATTAAAAAATTCAGTTGAAAACTCATCACCATGAAATGAATAAAATTAATATTCCAGTATCAAGCAATTTGACTTCCCAGAATTGTTTTTCTTGATCTTTATCCTAATTGGAAAAATGAATTCATATCCATATCTTGAACTATCTACTCCCATGCAAGCAAAAATGCTAAGAAGTATTCTATAAGTAAGATCAATACTAAGGATACTGTAATAGGGCTGTAATTTTCTGTTACGTGCATTTCCTCCAATGTAATGAACTGTTATGATAATTGGTAGCTTTAATGAAAGCAAATGACTTCTGTCTAATTTGGGTAGGTTGTATTCCAAGGTATGATGTTCCTAAGTCTATGTACTCTTTAGCTGTTTCTAATCTTGGATAGTTTAAATAGTTCTTACTATAAATGCAGAAAAATTGAGTATGTTTTCAGTATTTCAAACAACATAAATGCACATGCACACACTCTACAAGTCGTATATCTTTACCGAAATGACCAAATTCACTAGAGAGCAAGGAGACACTGCTGAGGCATTCTGATTCACATTCTGCAAAGTCATCATAACCTCCTGAGACACAGCATGTCTTTGCATACATGAGTAAATAATTTAACAACTATAAGATATGTCCCAATATATCTTTCATTTCATTTACTGGAATACCAAAACTGACACTGATGACAAAATAATAATTATATGAAATAACCAAAAATGTAAAGTCTATGTTTCTAATTGAATTATATGGAAGGAGAAATTTAACCTGATGTCACTTTGTTTTGAACACAAATTACACAGTGATATTATTGAATTAAGACTCTGTAAGTATGAAAAACTTTTGTGTACACAATTTAGTATTCAGATGTCTTTGGTACTTTTATGTAAAATCATAAAACTTATTTGGGAAAGTTAAGGCTCGGAGAAGAGCTGAAGAAGCTCAATTTAAGGGGGAAAAAAAAAATAAAGCTGAGAGCAGCACTGGGTCTACAGCCCAAGTGTCCCACTTGTGGCACAAATATAGTGTAGTCTTATCACATGAGTGACCTTCTTCCCCAGTTACTAAGCCCTGGGTACAAAAACAACAGTGCTTTCTATACTTAGTGATTCATAAAAAATGATATTTTAGAGAGATGAGTGGCCTTAAGCAGAATTGCACAATAGTTTCTTACCCTGCAAATCAAATGTTCTCCAAGGAAAGAACAGGTATAAAATACTTGGAAGGAGCTGTGAATGCCCCATGTCACCATTGACATATGTGTCAGCATAAGTAGTGGTAGAATTATCTCAGTAGGAAAAGATTTAACAAGAATATAGGTACCATTAAGATCAGTAGCAAAAGCGAACCAAAAATTGCTTGTATCTGCATGGGGTGGTCAAGTTGGGTATACTTACCTACCTACTGGCATTCATTCATTTTGTCATTCCTTTACGCCAACACCATTTTCAAGTTCCTACTATATGTTCAGCATTGGTAAATACATTCATTTTTCAAAAGTCTGATTTGCTTAGACTATCTGGATTTTTTTAAATGACTAATGTCTGGTTCTGAACCCATGCCATTGATTTCAAATCAGATAATCTAAGAGGACCTTAGATGCCTCCATACCGACTTGAAGAAGAGTTTTACGGAGACGCAGATGGAGAATATGGATTATATGTTTAAAAGCCACCATTTCCCATACTCTCATACTCAGTCTCATTCATTATTAAAGCATAGAAGTAGATGAGAAGAAGGGAGATTTCTTGGAAGAGAAAAATGAGCAAAATGAGCAAACATTTATTGATCATCTGCTATAGATTACTGCATCTCACTAAATCCTCTTAACAACAGTATCAAGTGTTATTGTCTCCTGTGTTGCAAAGAGGAAACTGTGGTACAAAACAGCGAACTCACCTAAAGACAAAAAGCTAACTAGTAGTCAAGAGGTAAACCCAGGCCTGTCTGACACCACTACACCACACAGCCAAACCTGTTGTGCAGAATAAAACTCGCAAGCAAATTAGTGGAGAAAGATGCTAAACCAAAAGCAACTCCATGCATTTCTTTAGCACTTGGCTGTACATCTAAAGCTTGATTTTTATAATC
Organism: Macaca nemestrina; assembly: GCF_043159975.1. NCBI lineage: Eukaryota > Metazoa > Chordata > Mammalia > Primates > Cercopithecidae > Macaca > Macaca nemestrina. The sequence goes on from NC_092128.1 coordinate 157,284,556, forward strand.
AAAGAAGATAGCCTCTTTATCCTTTTCCTCCTTCCCTTCTTCTGGGTTCTTTCATTTCATTTTCTACTTTGTAATTCCTTTCCAAGTGCTCACTATGCTGTCACCTTCTCCTTAGACCCAAGGGAGTATTTTTTCAGGAGCAGTCAGAGGAGGAAACTGAAGGCTGGGGAAGATCACTCCAAATCCACTCAGGAGGAAAAGTTACAGCATGCATGATTTCCAAAGCAGGGCTCAGGCTTCAAAGGAATGGAGAAGCAACTGAAATTGAGCAGAGGGACAACAAAATGGGCACACCAGGGAGCTTGTAAAACCCAGAAGGAAAAAGAACATGTTTTGGGCCGGGAGCGGTGGCTCACGCCTGTAATCCCAGCACTTTGGGAGACTGAGGGGGAGGTAGGTGGATCACCTGAGGTCAGGAGTTCAAGACCAGCCTGGACAACATAGTGAAAACTCGTCTCTACTTAAAAATACAAAAATTAGCCGGGCATGGTGGCATGTGCCTGTAATCCCAGCTACTTGGGAGGCTAAGGCAGGAGAATCACTTCAACCCAGGAGGCAGAGGTTGCAGCGAGCTAAGATCACAGCACTGCACTCCAGCCCGGGGAACAGAGCAAGACTCTATCAAACAAACAAACAAACAAACAAACAAAACATGTTTTGGTTTGTGTACATCACAGAAGGCCTCCAAGATGCAGGGAAAATATCGTCAATGACTCATCCTCTACTGAAAACATTAGCTTTTATACCAGGAGCCATGCTGAGAAGTTCAGAGACAGTGTTAAACTGCCAAAACAAGTCAATGAACTCAACAAAATGCATTTCTTACACATAAATCTACAATTGCCTTGCTAGTTTTGTGATGCAACTTTCTGAAATATTTGTTTCCTTTTAACACGGGTTCTTGGCCTCCATCTATATACCAAGCAGAGACCTAAGCACCAGCACATAAAATATCTCTTAGCATCCTAACCGTAAGTCTGGGAGAAAGCTTTATTTTTCCCACCACACAGAAAAGGGACTGGGGATAGGACAGTAGTGTGACTGCGGATGTCATGGATTCCAAATTTAAACTCAGGATTCCTTCCTTTAAAGTCTAGTGGTCTTTCTCTGATACCATGCTACATAAACTTTTCAACATCATGATGAATAGATACAACGCTAGCCACAATAAAAGTGCAAAAATGCTCTGAAGATATTAGGAGTTCAATAAATATTTGGTGATTGGTAGATTTGTATAATTTCAAAAGGTGAACCAACGTACTTTGTCTGCTTGCCAATGGGACGTATGTCTAGACAATGAAAATAACAGGAACACATAAGAATTTATTCACTTCCAATTACCTATCTGCAGATGGACTTGCTCATTGGTTCTGTTTTTGTTGTTAGTAAAGACATAATCTTACCTTTTTAACAATTTTCCCAGATCCACAAAGGGCAAGCTGCTACTCTAGTTGACAACTCATTGGCAGTAACCACATTTAGAGTCAGTTGTGTTTTAGTCAAAGGAGACGTTTCTCCACTTTTATGTGAATTGAAGTAATGCACAACAAATATAGCTGTCAAATATACTAATTGTGTTGAATAAGGATATCCAAGTGTTGCAAGACCATCAGAAAAAGCATGTTACAAAAGCTAAGTACTCAATTTCAGAAAGCCTTTTAACATTAGTATTTCAAAATCATTAATTTTGTTACCATTTAACACCAGTGATGTTCATTTCCCACAATCTAGTCTGACATTCAAAGGAACATTTTTAAAGTATCTCTTGCATCATATAAGCCTACCACCATATAATACCACTTAAAAATTACTGCATTTTACAAAGGTAAAGGCAGGGGGAGGTTGGCCCATGAAAAATCTAATAAAAACCTTCTTCATATATATATATATATATATATTTTTTTTTTTTTTTTTTGAGACAAGATGTCACTTTGTCATCCAGGCTGTAGTGCAGTGGTACAATCTTGACTTGCTACAACTTCTGCCTCCCGGGTTCAAGCAATTCTCTTGCCTCAACCTCCCGAGTAGCTGGAGTTACAGGTGTGCACCAACATGCCTTGCTAATTTTTGTATTTTTAGTAGAGATGGGATTTCACCGTATTGGCCAGGTTGGTCTTGAACTCCTGACCACAAGTAATCTGCCCGCATCGGCCTCCCAAAGTGCCGGGAATACAGGGGTAAGCCACCGCACCTGGCCTTTCTCATATTTCTTTTTGAGCCATGTTAGTGTTTAATGTTATCCAGTACAAAGAAACACACACATGCGCACCACCTAGAGACCTATCGTCATGGTTCAAACATCTTAGGATATAGAGATCATGACCAAACAATATTGGAAACTTACTAAAGTAAGTAGGCTTTATGATTAGTAAACTGGGCATTTTCTTTGATCCTCTGACAGAGGAGATCACTTTTGCTCCTCAATGATTGGTTGAATGCTATGTCAGGTGCCTTAGGTCATACAGAGTGGTATTGACAGAGGGTTTCATGGATCCTAGAACCACAAGAAGGCAATCCACTAAAACATCCATACCAGGGAGGCATTGTCAGAAGAGAGAAAGGAAAATAAAAGTAAAGAACATAAAAGAGTAGCCGTAAATTAGAGGAAGTTGCACGAATAAGTCAGGTGAATGGTTTTTAATCCAGCTTGGATGGCAAGCTTGAAAAAAAAAATACAAAAACTGACCCAGTTCAGAGAATCAGATTTTATTTACATAAATATCAAAAAAAGAGATTATTTTAAAATGATAAAAATTATTTAATTTAAAAGCATTTTGTAAAATCTGGAAGATACATGGTAAGTGAACTTGTGGTTTGTTAATACCCTTTGCTTGGGGACTTTTCTACTCCACGATTTATGAAAAGTCCCAAATACTCTCTAATGGGATTTTTAGCTCAGTTGGTTAGAAAGCACAAAACTACCTCTGGGGATTTATCCACTGCACCCATTAGAGGCTCTGTACACTCTTCCAGCTGATCCTAAAGGCCTTGAGTGCTGAGCATTACTAAGGGACACCCAGTCCATTCCTGGTATCCTTTTCTCTTTTCTGTGCTCTTAGTGTGAGGTCCTAAGGTGATGTGTATGGCAAGAATGGGACTAAGAAGGCCTTGACTGAAACCGCAGCTCAGCCCTGAAACTGACGGACCTTGGGCAAGTTCCTCAATCTCGCTACCCTGTTGTCTCTCATTTGGAAAATTCAGTTGCCTGCTTTACAGGATTGTTGTGCCTTCTGGATTTAATAACTTGTGAAAATAATATATATATATATATATCTATATAAATATATATATATATATCTCATATATATATATATATGAGAGATTCTCAAAAAGACTTCTTGGATAGGTGAAAATGAAACTGAAAAATCAGAGAATAATAAATGGTGTTCCTTTATTCAGAAGTTATTCTTAAACTTTGGTGAGAACAAAATATCACCTAAGCAGCTTTTGAAATGATGTCCATTCTAGAAATTCTGATTCAGTAAGTCTGGATTAAGCAAACATTACTATCATGGAACCACACATTGAGAAATACAGCTTTAGAACATAGTATTCAATCAAAATTGTAAAACAAATACTGGTTTTATTTGAGAACATTATATGCAGTGATTCTTTCTTTAATGACGTATCTCTCACTTAAGTGTTCAGGTTTATAAGGCCTCTGATTCTCAATTAGAAAGAGTTTCCTATGTCCCCTTCATGAATAGAACTGTATCAACCTTTCACATCTAAGCAGCACTGAATTCTAATAAGTGTGCCACTGTAAGGCAGCCAACTATGGAATGGTGATTGGAAAAACACCACACATTGTTTCTTGCCTACTTATTTTAAAACTGGGTAATAAAAGGTGTTCACCATTTTGCCATGTAAGGTACTAAATTCGGAAATATTTTCACGGACATAGGGTCTTCCCCCCCGTGATGGCTTAATATAATCCACAACTACTCTTCATTCCTTCATAAAGTTGATCCATGAGTATTTATTCATGGAAGAGGTCTTAGTGGTCATCTAGTACTATCCATTTATTTTACAGCTAAAGAAACCCCAGCTAATGTCAGCTGGCTTGTCCTCCAACCCAGAATCTTCACAAATGAAGTTTCCCTTCCAACGGAAGCCTAATTGAGAGCCAAGTCTACACTCGAAAAGATTTCCCCACTGAGTCTAACTTTGCTATCCAGTGTTAAAAGGGAATCCAGTGTCTTAAATCATAGTATTAGTAGTAATTCCTTCGTGTACATAAGTGCACAACATTTAGGTTCACCTCCTTCACAGTATCTTACTGATAATATAAGAAAGCAGGATGACAGATTCATTTCACACAAAAATGCACTCCTTCAAAATAACAAAATAACCAGAATTCATTTTACTTCAGATCCTGAAAGTCCAGCATTAAGAAACATTAAAAAGGCCAGGTATGGTAGCTTCATGCCTATAATCTCAGCAGTTTGGGAGGCTGGAAACAGGATCACTTGAATCCAGGAGTTCAAGACCAGCCTAGGTAACATAGCGAGACCTCATCTCTATTTAAAAAAAAAAAAAAAAAAGCTGGGCATGGTGTCGCATGCCTATAGTCCTGTCTACTTGGGAGGCTGAGGCGGGAGGATGGCTTGAGCCAGGCAGATAGAGGCTGCAGTGAGCTGTGACTGCCCTGTTGCAGTGCAGCCTGGGCAACAGAGCAAGACCCTGTCTCTAAACAAAAACAAATTGCATTTGAAAGTTACTTCTTCTGAAAAGATAATTCTCTCCCACATTCCACAGTAAAATAAATGAATTCATTTTGGCTGACTGCTGTTTTGGGTTATTTCCCCATTTTTCTTAGATGTGTACAAAAAATTAGTGCTGATGATATTTTAATCTGAACCCTCATCTGCTCTTTTGATAGATTTTTTCCCAGAATTTTTTCTGTTAACCCAAGCCCACACAGCCAGCAAAACTCCCAAGAATCTTGCCGCCAATTTTCCTTTTCAATTGTATAAAGTTTTGAAAGTTATTGATTCTGCAAATGTGAAAAATTAACTTATCAAAATATAGCATACATAAAATGGGAACTGGCCAAAGAAACACAAAGAATATTGTTTTAACTGGAAGTTCTATCATTAACTGCTGCAATTACTGTATTCCTGATATGGCTTTTTGCAATATATTTATCACAATATGGGAACGGTTTAATCTACTCCATACAGAGAGCAGTAGGAGCTCTCAGTGGCCTCAAAAGATGATGGTTCTTGCCACAAACAACTAATCTAAATTTCTTGCAGATGGCAGGCCTAACTTTTTCTCTCTAAAAGGAAATAACTCTCCTCCAAAAGTCAAATTTGGTTTTAAAACTGTGGTGTCTTTAACCACTTTTTCCCCCCAGTTTTTCAGTTGACACTTTGTCATGAGTTACAGTGGCTTGCATTAATCACTCTGGATTCATAAAGAAAATATTTTGTGGTAGTTGACTATCACATGCAAGAAACTAAGTGCCCTTTGCGGGTGACTGCGCAGGTACCTCTGATTTCTTGCCAAATCATTCAGAATGCCGCAAATCCATTAAATCTCTCCACAGGGAGGAAAAAATTCCCGCATTCTAGAGAGAGAATTTATGAGTTCATTTCAATCACCACAAATGAAAGCCACCCTTAATATTCATTAGAGATTTTACAGTGGCAATATACATTATCTATTCATATGCCCCTCTAAAAGGCCAATTTCCCTTGAAACCTTGCATGGCTCCAAGCCACTCCTTGTAGAAACAATGGCCTATGTCCAAGTGGAATCAGGGGAGGCAAATGGATGACATTTCCTTATCCATTGGTAGTAATTCCACTAAGCCACTATGGTGGCTATGAGTTTCTGAGCTTTAAAAATTAAAGGACAGATTAGGAATGTGCAGTCATGTCATTGTATCACTTCTCTGCTGTCATCTGTGACCATATGCCCTAAATTGAATAGAGCTTTTCGGTTGGCATCACAAGAGGTGACTTTTGAAACTGACATTTCTTTCATTTGGAGAAATGTATATGTTGGAGACATAATTCTATGAGCCTGAGTGCTTTCCATTAATCTCCGTCTTTCTACCACCATAGTTCACGCCACCATCATCTTTCATCTGTTTTCCCTGCAAATCTATTTTCTTCACTGTATGTAGAGTGATCTTTCCAAAATATCAACTTAAGCCTCATCTCCTCAACAAATCAACAAGAAATGCCAAAATAAGCCCTTGGCTTAAAGCAGTTTTTGCATAGCTTCCTCATTGCTTTTAGGGAAGACACAGCAAAACAGCATAACCTATAAGACCATATGTGGTCTGACTCCTTCCTCAGTTTTACTTTGTCCCACATCTCCGTGTTTTCTCTCCCAGCCATTGTGAATTCTCGTTCTCCTTATTTGGAGTTAGTTAACTCTTCTCTTCCATCACATTTGAACTCAATCATCACTACCCCGAAAGCATTTTCTGACTCCTTCACTAGGTCAAATTTACCTATTATTGGCCTTCACAGAACCATGTAACAATCATAGCTCTTATCAAATCTGGCATTTCATGTTTATTTATGTGATTAAATATATTTTTGTTTCCAATTAGACTATGGGGTTTACAATAATCTGCTTCTACCCAACAGTTTATCCTCCTTATCTGGCATGATGTAAATACTCAAAACAAATTGTTGAGTAAATGAATAAATCAGCTCTTGATTTTAACACATCTTGTGCCCTGGCTGAAAAAATCCTTTCTATGGGTGAGACATGGCTTCCACTGGGGTTGGGCTTGATGTGAGCTGTGAGCTGCAATAAAGCCATATTTCTAGTCCAATTATTCATCAGTATGGTTGTATTTAATAACTGGGAACCATGAGATGCATAAAGATCTTACACTGAATATTCATAAGGGTTTTTAGAGTGAATTCAACCACTTGCTTTACAACTTCCCAGGAAGGAGAGGGAACATGAATTTCTTTCCTTCATTTTTCATTCTTTCTGCAAAAGGTGGTTATGACTGAGCGATATATTATGACTTTGAAATAAAATAGCATGAAATGCATATGTGATGTGGCTATGATAAAATATATGAGAGGAGTTTTAAAAAGCTAACTTCATTTTACATACGCAAGACACTGTCAATACAATCATAATTTGGGAGGTCAGAAAAGGGCAATGGTGATGCCAGCACATACACTCCAGCCTCTTCTTCTTTTTGTCTGTTTTCCCTAGTGACTCAGGCACGGTGTCGCTAAAGTACCCCCAAGAAGCTAAAAGTAGATTCTCACCCATTGCTCACTGTATACATTTCAGTGAGTTAGCTCCAGTTTTCTTATTTCCAGGGAGATAAGTGGGCAAACTATATGAAATAATCTTAAAAACTACTGGAAACCACCAACGTAAATTCAGTGCAACATTTTCTCATGTAATACAGGATTGCTCGGAATTGTCGATGGTGACATCCTAATGCAAGAACCTATCTTTGTCACCATTGTGGCCACACAGCTCAGGGAAATACCTGATATATCATAGATACTATGCTGTTGTTTACTGAATGACAAATAATTAGAAACATAATAAATTATAATTAAATGATAATAATTTCCCTTGAAAATAATAGCTTTTCTTCATTAAGTTCCAATTAGGTGTCAGGTACAGTTAAACATGTTACATACATTATCTAGTCCAATTCTTACTAGAATTCCACAAAGAAATCTTTGTTTTCCATTTGATAGATATGAAACTGAAACTCAGAGAAATGAAGTGACTTAACGGTTACACAGACAGTCAATGGTGAGGCCACAGTTGAAGGCCAGGCTTATTTGACTCATGGAGTTTCCACCATATGCTGCTTCTCTTTACTGCCATGGTTATTTATATATCTGCTGCAAAATTTAAAGACAGCTTAATGACAGGAAAAGTCTGGACTAAGAGTTAGGAGGATTATGTTCAGCATCAGCTCTGCCATCATGTGCTTTGGGATCTCAGGTAATTCACTTAATCTTCATGCACCTCAGTTTCTTTATCTGTAAAATGGCAGTAATACTCTGCCTAATTCATAGAGTTAGCATAAGAGCAAATGTGAGAAAAGCTATATTGCACCTTGAAGGCAGGGTCTCTAATTATCAAGCTGTTAAACCCCTACTTTTAATCAGCACTTTCACAGGCAAGATGTCATTTTATACTGCAAGCTGGGAACTGATGTTTCCATTTTTCTAGATGAGATAAGTAAGGGTAAGTTACTAACCTAGTCTAAAAAATTACAAAGCTAACTGTCACAAGAACGGAAAACCAAACACTGCATGTTCTCGCTCATAGGTGGGAATTGAACAATGAGATCACTTGGACATGGGAAGGGGAACATCACACACCGGGGCCCATTATCGGGAGGGGGGAGGGGGAGAGGGGAGGGATGGCATTGGGAGTTATACCTGATGCAAATGACGAGTTGATGGGTGCTGACGAGTTGATGGGTGCAGCACACCAACATGGCACAAGTATACATATGTAACAAACCTGCACGTTGTGCACATGTGCCCTAGAACTTAAAGTATAATAAAAATAAAAAATAATAAATAATAAAAAAAATTACAAAGCCATGATCTTTGCAGAAAAACTTTGGATTTTATGTATATTTCAGCTTACAATCCTGCTCTGCCACCTGCATAAATCAGTTATCCTCTTTGAGCTTCAGATTTCTACCATTAAAATGGAAATAATGATACCATGATACCATCTTACTGAATCATAACCCAATTAAAAGAATATATAAAAGTACCTGAAATAAAGTCAAGTGCTAAGTCAATGGTGACCGTGATTATCACAATGTGTCTCTGTGCTGAAAACAAGATTTCAAAGGCATGGACCACTCAAGGTGGCACCTAGTGTGTATGTGATGATGGGCGGGGGTCAGGGTGATGGTTGCAAAACAGATGTCTCTCTCCAACCAAGCACTCTTTACATCGCATAGACCCTGATCTTCTGCTCCCTTCTACCGTCTTACTTAAACTTCACCCATCCATTTTTTCAAAGCAGGCTTTCCTCCTCTGAAATAGCATGTAAAAGGATTTTTAAAGTGCTTCTGGTTTGAATGGTGAGAGCTCCTGAGAATGAAAATGAAAATTCTGGTTCATGAAGAAGTTTCTGTAGCCCTGAACTGAACTCATATGCATAGTTGCTGGTTCTGGCTTACATTGCTTAAGTTATGGCTGATGCATCCAAAGACCATGAGGGAGAGAGAAAGTAGATGGGATAGAGAAAGTGTAGCTGTTCAGAAAACAAAACAAAAACAAAAACAAAACCCTAAACCTAAACCAGCTTAGGTAAAGGTAAAAAATGTAGAAATAAGGCCAACATGCGTCATCTGAAGAAAATTGCTTTGAAAAATTAGAAAGAAACCTTTATGTACAAGTCTTTTTCTGCACATATAATTTATCTTCCTCATTGTATCCTTATGACCCAAACTATTGAAGACAGCAAGGATCTTAAATATGATCAATATTCTCCTCCATTCCAAAGATGAGGAGGTAGAAGCCCATGAGATGAAGCAATTTGACCCAAAAAGATACTACTATGACAGAGCTGAGCTCACAGCTGACTCTTCTGGCTTTGAGCAGTATTCCTTTGAGGGTATAACACAGCCTCTAACACACCATGTTGCACATGCAAAATATGTCTTTTCTATAGTTTGCTTAGCAATATTTGAATTATGAACATATTTCTTTGCAATAAAAGAAAATTTGGCAACACTCGGAGCATCTGCCAAGGCTCATTATATGTTCTAATGAGCTCATTCAAATGTTCTAACATTCAGGCTTCTCTCCTGCCAAAGATTGATGTCCAGCTTTGGTGATTTGCTTCCTTCTGTTGAAGCATGAAAGAGAGGCTCTAAGTAAAAAGGCCATTTAGGTCTCTGACGGCTAATGAGCAGATTGGGCCCCCCTCAGATTGTCCATAATTGTCTTCCTCCTACTATTTGAGAATCCAATGAAACAAATTCCAACTTCCGTTGTGAAATTCAAAATGTAGTTATAATTGATTATCATGGATCCTATTTCATGATCATAAGAACTAATCTAAATTATAAATGTTTTATGATGACTAGGAAGATTTTACTATAAGGAGTATCAATTCAACTTTCTTCTTAATATGATGCACTTGAGTAAACAAGCACACGGTGAAAAACACACGAAGAGAGAAAAGGAGCAAAATCCTTAGGGTAATTCATGAAGAAGAGGGATTCTTGGTTTCCATAACAATTCTATAACTCGATCACAGGACTATTATTTTCACATATGCATGAAGTTTGTGTAATTGGGAAAAGCCAAACATCAACCCAAACGATTTGACTGGTTTGAATGCTGTGTCTCAAAAGTCTAATCTAATAATATCTCTATTATCTTGGGTTTCCAGACTAATACTTCACACTTACAGAGAAATTACATTTTGTCCTTTTATCTTTATTTTTATTGTAAAAGATTTTATTGGAAAAGACACTTAAACATTTTATGCCCATTTACGATTTACTTTCTTCATATTCAACCTAAGGAATTTCCATAAACCTGACATCTTCTACTATTATAATATCTCATATTTTATGTGTTTATTCTATAAGCTCTTCTTTAGCTAATAAAAAATGTGTTCACATGTCTGGCTAGACCTTTTTTCAAGCTTATTTTATATACAGGTACTACAAAGTGTTTGCCATTTTACTGAATTTTTACACCAAAAATTGCGATTACTTATTCTTCCATTTTACCATTTTCTTTTAATAAGATCTCATAAACTCTCTTGTCCACCCCTTCTCCTAACACACATGCATACTTCTAAGGCTCCCAAGTTCATAGGCTGGATGTCTTAGGAGGCACCTTACATGACTTTGCTAAATGAGTGAATAAATGGACAAATGAATGAATAAGCTATTGCAGAATCTCCTAATTTTCAAATTCTTCTCTCTTGGGTAAATACTGATTCTCCTACCATCAAACATTAAATTGGTCATAATTAAAATTTCATCATATAAAATTGTCATAATTAATGATTATTTTCTTGTTCACTTTAAATTTATAAAATTATTTTTAGAATCTTGATCGTCAAGTATATTAATTTCAGCACAGACTGTAGCAAGTATAGATATGTTTTGGCATTTTTGTATCACATTTTCCTATTTATCTTTTTGAAATTCTCAGTCCAGATTGCCATTTATGATGCTTTCTTTTCCACAAGTGGTCCAAATATATTTGCTGAAACTTTTTACCTTTCCATCCCACTATAATTCCACTGCAAAAAAGTAAAATTTAAAGCTGTTCCAACAAGCGGTTTTTGATGTTGGAGATGAAACACAAGGGTGTTAAATTATGAGGAATTATGTATTGATAGTTCATAGCCTACCTTCTTCTGGGTGGGTGTGTGAGCTTTCTTGTTAGTATGCCTTATCGTTTACCAGGTCCAAAAGTAATACCGCCCAGCACAAATGGGAACACACAGGTTTTTTGGCAGGAGCCTAACATCACTAAAGCACAAAGAAAATGAGAAGAGAATCTGCAAATTGTTTTTCCTTTTTCCTAAACCATGTGCCTCCTTACTCACTGTCTTTTCACTGTTCCTCTCTAGCCTTAATTCTTTCCTTGCATATTTCTAGTTTTCAAAGTCTACATCATGGATTCTTACTCATTCACCTACACTTTGAAACTTCACTACTGTTCACCAGATAGGTAGAGAAGAAAAGGAAGGCCAAAATGAGGAAATAATATGAAGATATGAAGATGGAAAAAATATCATTGTGCTTGATGAAAAGATGATACTCACTTTATCTGTAGTAAAGAGTGTGCAAAAAAGACCTGTGTGCATCTGGTTAGAAGGAAGAGTAGGTGAATGAGTTTAGATTTGACCCTGTAGGTTGTGGGGGAGGCGTTTAAAGGTTTGTGAGGGGAGCAGTGACATTATTAGATTTGAGCTTCAGGACCATTAATCAGGGTAGCATTTATCAGTTAGAATAGTCAAGAAAATTAATCTGTTAGATCAATCTGATAATGGTGTGTCATGTTGATTGAAGGGGGAAGACCAGGGTCAGAGAGACTGAGAGAGACTGCCAAGGGAGAGAGTAGAGAGACAAAATGGAGGACACGGACGGACAGCTTATCCTGGTTCCGTGGTCTGTCTCCTAAAGACGTCTGGTTTTCTTGAGACCTATTAAAACCTTTATACAACTTAACAGTGAAGCTGTGTATCCCAAGAGCACTTTCCCATGTCAATAATTAGCAGTTAGCAGGCTTCCTGTTCCTCCAACTGAAACAGTTGCGTAAAGAATTTTTCCATCATCCACACGAGTTGTCACCATTGTGATGAGTTCATGCGAGATTCCAAAACAGCCTTCTCATCTTGCCTTAGATACCTTTAAGTATAGCCTTGTTTATGTTCTCACCTTCAGATGCTGTAATATCAACTCCACTCATTTTTCTTTGATTTTTGTCATATGATTCTGTCTCTCACTATTAAAATTTTTCTCTATATACTATGTTTGAATTCTTCTATAGGCAGATCTCTGTTCTGTTTTTTTGGGTCTTTGACTTTGCCTCTTCCTGAAAGATCTTTTTTTACTGTCACTTTTCAAACATTTTCACACTATTTTTATGAAATCAGGTTCAAAATATTTTAGAAATTTGAGAGGAGGAATGGATATTTGTTCCTTGTTCATGTCTAGATTGTATCTCTTTCTTTCTCTCTCTCTCTCTCTCTTTCTCTCTTTCTTTCTTTCGACATAATCTCACTCTGTCACCCAGGCTGGAGGGCAGTCGTGCAATCTCGGCTCACTGCAACCTCCGCCTCCCGGGTTCAAGCGATTCTCCTGCTTCAGCCTCTCGAGTAACTGGGATTACAGGTGCATGCCACCATGCTGGGCTAATATGTGTGTGTGTGTGTGTGTGTGTGTGTGTGTGTGTATATATATATATATTTTTTTTTTTAGTAGAAACAGGGTTTTACTGTGTTAGCCAGGATGGTCTCGATCTCCTAACCTCGTGATCCGCCTGCCTCAGCCTCCCAAAGTGCTGGGATTACAGGTGTAAGCCACCACGCCTGGCCCCATTTCTTAATCTTATAAAAATAATTTGTTTATCCTTATAAATCTGAAAAGGTCTCTCAGATTTTGAAAAATATATGTGTCATTATAAAAACATTATATGAAAGGAAGATTTTGTCTCCTTCACAGCCCACAAACTCTATCCTTTCTTACCCTCATTCCCTACCAAGCCTATGGCTCATTTTCCTCCTTTTGTTAAGATGTTCCATGCTCTTAGCTTGCAGAGCTTCATAAGTACTCTTCAGTTATTCTTCTTATAAATTGATTTGAAACACTTGGCTTCAAAGATTATTTTTGGTCACCTCCACTATTCCCTTTCTTAACATGCCTCTGAAATCCCCTCTCAACGCCACTCATCTCAGATGGTAGAAAAGATCGTCATCCTTAGTTTTTCCTTTCCCATTTCTCTTGTGGAGTATACCCTTTCGTAAATCTGATCTTTTACCTCTCTCAATTTATATCAATTCCATAATCACATATATTTCTTCACTCCCGGATCCCACAGACATTACAAACAACTTAACTTCATGTTAAACATCTCTATGTGTCTCATTTTTCTGTTGACTTCTGTGAAGAGCCCTTGACAAATAATACATTTCCCTGTCTGATTCAGTTTGTTTATAGTATCGCAACTGAATAAAATGTTCCAATCTTACAGACCTCTGGGTGCTCTGATTTTTGCAATAAATATTTCTTACTACAGATGAATCCCAACAGTATTTCATTAAACTTTTCTAATAGATACTAATAAACTTGCTTAACTAATGGATGTTTTTGGTATGCAAAGAGTTACTCAGAGGAAAGAAAGAGAGTGAGTAGGACTGAAACTACCTTACAGAATCGGAATTAGTGGGTGAAAGAGGGTAAGACGTTTACTCAAGCTCACTCAGCTGGCAATGTCAGAGCTGCATTAAATCCATCAGCACCCACCTTGAGAGTGGGAGGCTACAGTGGGCTTAGCAGGAAGCATACCTGGGTGAACAAGGACTTTCTCAAAGATGAGTTAATTTCAGACCACCTAAAAACTCTGATGTAATAATAGAATCAAAGACACCAAGTGGATCACAAGGTCAGGAGTTCGAGACCAGCCTGGCCAACATGGTGAAACCCCATCTCTACTGAAAATACAAAAATTAGCCAGGCGTGGTGGCAGGCACCTATAATCCCAGCTACTAGGGAGGCTGAGGCAGGAGAATCGTTTGAACCCAAAAGGCAGAGGTTGTAGTGAGCCAAGATCGTGCCATTGCACTCCAGCCTGGGCAAAGGGAGAGAATCAATCTAAGAAAAAAAAAAAAGAGAGACACCAGAATGTACTATTCCTAAAATTTTTGAAGTCAAGGAGAAACTAGTGTCCTTGTAGATCGGATTCATTTCCCATGAAATGTGGGGTTTAGGCCCAGCGCCATCATATCTGCATATCTTGGCACATATATTTTTTTAAAATATAATCACACTCTTACCCTTTTAAATTGCAAAAATGTCGCCTCTGACTACCTGCCATTAATGGTAAGTAACGTTCATTACAGAAGCATATCTTTTCAAACCCCAACACTGCCTTCTTTACATTCTATAATATGAAAGTTAAATAACCGAAATAATAACCCTGCAATTACTATTGAAAAAAATACCAGCTCTGCTGAAATGAAACTGGATATTTTTCACTTGTTGTTGTTATAGAATATATGTGTAGAATACAAAAATAATAATTTGCACTCATCCGACTTCTTTCACTTTAGCGTCTCAAATCCCAGAGTGTAAGTGGTCTCATTAAGTTTACCAAACCAATTTAACTCTAACATGCTCTCGAACCCCCTCTCCAAGTCCACTGAGGCTTTTCTGTCACGAATGCTGAACACTATCATCTGAAATTCTGAGCATTCTGTAGGTATGTTTGACCTTCTGCAGATAAAACTCACTTAATCTTTAAGTTATATATTAAAATAGACAAAACTACCTAAATAAAAAAGAAAAATATGACTATTGTGTATTTCCCTACATCTACACACATCCACAAACACTCACATGTACAAAATAACTTAATTTATGTAGAATTGGATTTATTAGAATGAGGAAAGCTTTGGCTATAAGAACAGCTAGAAAAACAAGAAGAAATGCTTTATCTGGATCTATGGAAACAAAGTCCATTGGTTTCTAAGCTCCATTCATTTAGGCAACAAGTGCTACCCAGATATTTATTTATTTATTTCTGTTCTGCATTTCATGTTAGAAAATGCTTACTTTTTTTTTTTTTTTTTTTTTTTTTTTTTTTTTTTTTTTTTTTTTAGAGACAGGGTCTCACTTTGTTTCCCAGGCTGGTCTTGAACTCCTGGGATCAATTGATCCTTCCACCTTGGCCTCCCAAAGTGCTGGGATTATTGGTGTGAACCACCACACATGGCCAATTGTTCAGGTATTCATTGAGGGCCCATTATATTATAGGAACTATGGAGGATACAAAGATAAGTTATTCCTCAGAAATATACAAATACTGAATTAATTCCAGCACAAGTGGAGTATGGTAAGTTCTATGAAGATGAGGGCAGTGGAGATAGCATCTGGCTGTGTATCTGCAGTGCCTGATATTGTGAATAGCAAATAGTAGGTGGCAGGATGTGTTTCATGAATATGTACTGAAAGAATAATGCCCTCAAATAATGTAGAAGTTCAAAGGAAGGAGGGACAACTTCTGTCTAGTGTTACCCGAAAAGCTTTCTAGATGATGAAGTATTTGATCTGAGTCTAAGGGTTGACGGGATGGGTTCTAACAGAGAGAATTCACATACCAGGCAGAGGCCATCACACAGTCACAAAGATAGAGGCAAGAAAGTGTGACACAGCCTTTAGGAATAGCAAATCATTCAGTTTGGCAGTTCGGCACAGGAAATCAATAAGGTGGGGGTAGTACACAGACAAGACTGAAAAATTAGATTGAGTCCAGACTGATGAAATCCAGAAATGCCAAGATAGGGAGTCCAGATTTTATTCTTGAAGGAAACTCTATTTGTGTTCAGATGCCTATACGACAGCTTAGCCACTTGCCAAGGAGCCATCAGCCTTGATCCTGCTTCTGAAGCTGTCAGAAGGAGTCATCAGAAGCATGCCCTAATTATATTATCGGCTACTCTCCAAGAAGCTACTCTAAGAGAAAACCTGCAAAGTGCAGCAGTCCCAGAAAAGAAGATGAAGACTAAAGACATGGATGCAGCTGGAAACCATCATTCTCAGCAAACTATCGCAAGAACAGAAAACCAGACACTGCATGTTCTCACTCATAGGTGGGAATTGAACAATGAGAACACTTGGACACAGGAGGGGGAACATCACACACCCGGGCCTGTCGTGGGGTAGGGGGAGGGATAGCATTAGGAGATATACCTAATGTAAATGACGAGTTAATGGGTGCAGCACATCAACATGGCACATGTATACATATGTAACAAACCTACACGTTGTGCACATGTACCTTAGAACGTAAAGTACAATAAAAAAATTAAAAATATAAAAACAAGAAGGAGAGATATTTAGAAATGATTAGTATTGGTCAGTTTCATCAGTTCTAAGTCTGTTATCAGACACCTGTTATATTTACCATGATACTTCAAACACAAGTTACTTTGGTTCTAGTCTTTGGAGATTTAATGCACAAATCTTAAAAGGTAAAAAAAGTTCCGAGAGAAAATGTGCCTTTTCAGAGACCTCTAATATGTTATAAAATGTAGCCTCTGTCTAAGAAGAGACTGATTCTTTGAGGAAAATGGTAGAGTAGGCTACCTGGATACACAAAATTGTCCCATTCATTCACTGAAAACACACATGACCAGGAGCTGTAGCGAAATAAAGTTATAAAACATGCCTTGAGCAATTTACAATGAAATTGAAAAAAAAAAGTGCCACTCTTAAGTACTAGAAGATTTATAATATTTGACTTTAGCTTCTTGACTATTTCCATTTTTTAGTTAAGAAAATTAAGATTAAAAGGTTTAAATAACTTATCCAAGCCAAAAAAAAGTAGCACAGCCAGAATCCAAATCCAAATTTGTTTGACTCCAGAAAGCATACTGTTTCTCATGTATCATATAATAGGCTTAGAGTCTGCCCTAGTATATGGAAAACACTCTCATGCAGTAGCTAAAAGCAGGATCTCTAGCTAAAAGCAAGACCTAGGTCGTAGGTCTTGGCTCTACCTCCTGTTAGCTGTCTGACTTTGCACCTGTTGCTAACTTTTTATGCCTCCATTTTCTCAACTGTAAAATGAAGGGAAATAATATTTCTTTTCTTTTTCTTTGAGACGGAGTCTCACTCTGTCACCCAGGCTGGAGTGCAGTGGCGCGATCTCGGCTCACTGCAAGCTCCACCTCCCGGGTTCACGCCATTCTCCTGCCTCAGCCTCCCGAGTAGCTGGGACTACAGGTGCCCGCCACCATGCCTGGCTAATTTTTTTTTTTTTTTTGTATTTTTAGTAGAGACGGGGTTTTACCGTGTTAGCCAGGATGGTCTCAATCTCCTGACCTCATGATCCGCCCGCCTTGGCCTCCCAAAGTGCTGGGATTACAGGCGTGAGCCACTGCACCCGGCCGGAAATAATATTTCTTAAGGTAATATTTCATAACGTAAGTCCTTACCTTATAGAGTTGATGTGAGACTTAAATCAGATAATACATACAAAATGCTTAGGAAAATGGCAGGCTCAAAGAAAATGCTCATTAAAATTAGCTATTATTTTTCAGTGAAATTTCATTATAATTGCAATAATTTAGACAATCCACTTCACGTTTTCTTGATCTCAGTCAACACACAAAGTCTTCCTTCAATCAAAAAGAAATCCCTGGAAACATTTTATGCAGTCATTAATTTGTGCACAAATGAATATCTGAAATGTTAACATGGGAAAAAGTCACAAGAGTTTGGTTGTTTTTTGAAAAGACAACTTTTGCTCTGGTAACTTTTCTGACACTGATAAATTTGACTGATTAGCACTTTTGCTATCTGTTTCTTTCCCGACAGTACAAAACCCCAGATAAGATGACACATTTCCGTAGCTTGCAAACTTACCCATGAATGTAGAAGATCCATATCTGAGCAGGAAGACTTGAGACTTGTGTGGCGAATACAAGAGGAGCAGTGGCCCCAGGGTCCAACTTGTGCTATTTGGAAATCAACACATGTCCAGAGAGGGTTTTCAGGAAAAGGCTTCCACCGATGCCACATGTAAGCTTCGCCTTCATACCAAGCTAATTTATCTTCCAACTTGCAGTCATTTAAAGTGCTCGATCTGCCCAGTGATGCAGAAAGAGTATCCGATCTGATCTCCATTTCTTCCTTCCTCCTTGTGCTAACACTACTCACTTTCTTTTCTTGGGACTTGGTTAATTTCAAACAAGAAATCAATGTGTCATCTTCATCTTCTGAATGACAAAGAAATGGGTTAAAAACTATGATTATAATTCTTCCCTTTCTATGAGAGAAATAAATGAAGCGCACTGGATAAACCAAGAAGTCATTCAATTTTACAAAATTATTTACAGCAGCATTTATTTAAAAAGTAAGTTATTTTGCTATACAAAATTTTTTGTTTTATAGAAGTCTCATTTTTCTGACATGTTTGAAACCATAACTATTGATTAAAGTCTATCTCACTGGAATGAATGGAGGCCACATACAAATAATATGCTGAAAGATATTTGAGAAAAAAATACAATTTTTTTTTAAATGCACCTTTATGTTTCTATTATTAAATATGTTTAATTTTAAGGTCATGTGTATAATAAAGAATTATAAGGAAACAAATACAATTATATGCCTTACATAAAAGAATGAAATCTCAGTGGATATGGACTGAAATCCTACTGGCATTCTGAAATTGTCTATTTTAATACCAATCTGCCATGAGATTTATGCACGCAGTGTGTCTCAGAGTGAAATAGTTTTTAAAAAGCAAGAACGACAAAACCAAAAAAAAGGCATATCTGTAATACTATAAAGTTCATTTGTGAGATCTATATTTACACAATGTGGCAAAGACTCTGATGAAATTTCTAGTAATATAGAAAACAGTTACAGAAAATAGAAATATATATCACCCAGAGTCAATTGCTCTGTGTCATGGAATCCCTTTAAATCCAAATGTTTAATGAGTATTTTAAAAAGAGTTTGATTAATTAAGACATACCATTATAAATAAATAAATGAAAATCAAAGTTGCATGCCATGGACACACTAATTTGCTATGCTTACGTCGAAATTCAAATATATGGTTTTCTATGGCCAAAGAATGAGAACGGTGGACACTGCTGAGCCTCTCGCTCTCACTCTGTCTCAGAGCCTGGTCTTGAAGGGAAGGAGAAATGGGGTGGGGCATAAATACAGGGTAAAATTCAGGAATAGATGGGGATGTCTGTTTCAAAATAACTTGGCAATAAAAACAATCCTCAATGTTTAATGATTATCTTAAGACCTTATCAAAATGGGCTTCATTAATATATGCTTCCTTAGTTCTCCCTCAAAGGAATTGTAACAGCTTATTGAGTTCTTACTTACGGAGGTTTATTAATGTCGGTTTCACCTCATCCAGACTCTGCACTCTGGCTTTCTTAGTCCAAACCAGTTTCTGTAGCCGCTTTAATGTCCCCATTGATTCCACAGGGTCACCACCCGATTTTATGGCCTAGTACAAACACAGCTCAAGGTAAAGACAAATTATTCTGCACAAAAGATTAAATATAAAATATGTTGAGATCATAAATGTGGAAAAATTAATAATATGACCTTAAAACCTGAAGCCTGAGTCCATTTAAGCAATAACTTGAAAGCACACCACATTTTTTGGGTTCAAAATTGTGAAATACGTTACAACTGTCCAGTCATACTAAAGCAGAGTGGTTTTACCAATTTTTTTTTTACTTCAAAATACAGCAAAATGGATTGAATTCAGAAATATCTATAAATGACTCACTCCTGCCCACTGTGAAACAGTGGAAAAAAACAAGATCTTTGCAGTGTAATATAGATGGAACAAGAGGTTCAAAGTTGCTATTTGCTAGTGTTGGAATAGACCGATAGTATGCAAAGTCTACCTGCTAATATTAGATAAAGAAGAAGGTAAATTGTCTTCATTTTCTTTTTGGAAATTTGTGGGCAAACAGCATTTGTTTCAAGTATGAAAATTTTTCAGATAACATACTTTAAAAAAAAAATAGCCTCTTACTTTGTAGAAGATATGCACTAAGTGAAACAAAAGATAGCCACAGCATACCACATTATGTTTTAGTATATGTGTCACTTGTTTATTGTGACAAAATATGGATAAAATATAATTAACATTGCATTAATGACTCTTGTTTTCTTTAAAAAGATTCAGGAATGTTTCCCACTAGTTTACGGTTGAATTTGTACTTATATAGCTTTTACTTATTATCTTAAGGATAGTTCCTCTTAAGGATTTCAAAATACTTTGGAAATTAACTCTTTGTGTGCTAAGTTTTACATGAGTTGATAAAATCATTGTGCTTTGTTGAATTCACTAGATGTGATGTAATACATATAGGAATACTTTTTCATCCAGAAAGTTCTACTCAGAAATATTTCTCCACCTGCTTTTGTCTCATTCTTTCCATTGAACAGCTGATAAATAACATCTACAAAGACACTGCAATTTTCAAAAGGTGAATATTGCCTCCTCATTAGTGTTTGAATGAGACATTTATAATAATGCTTTCCAAGCCTTTGAAAGAGACTATAAGCCCAAATAAATGTTTGGAAGTAAAGAATATCCAGCATGAAACATTTCAAATCCTTATACTCAGCTGTTATCTTTGGTCTTTATGATAGACTTTGAACAACCAGCATAAACTTGTTGTTCTGTCTCTGCAAAATAGCACTTACGTAGGAAATGTGACGTTTTTGTCAGAGGAAGCCATACCTTTTTGCGTTAAATAAATGGGAAAATATTGAAATCATTTTAATCTTTTAGAAAGGACTGTGATGAGATATGCTTAGAAACGCAAAATCTTCCCTGTCTTTCCAAAGGCCGTGCTCTGTTCAACACAATTTCTATTGCTTACTTTTTTGTATTATTTCTCAGTGTTTCTTTTAGTGCTTTCTGAGTTACTTGGTTTTATAGACGCTTTACAACTTAGGAAAGGCTATTTTCTACTCTTTAGACCCTTTCAGAAATAATAAGATGACATTGCACAGCCATTTTTTCTTTGCTGTGCTTCTACTCTTATGTCAACTTCTTGTTACGGCCAAAGCTTAATTGTTCCACTGAAACACTGGCAACAAAAATCACCTTCTCTTTTCCCTTTGTGAAAAAGGCTTTAATGTGGAGAAAGGTATTGTATACCAGGGAAACGGAACTTTGTATAAATGATTTTCCCCCAAGAGGAACTAAAGCATTTGGAAGGTATCTGAATTCAGATAAGTAAGATCTCATGGCCTAGAGGTTTTAAAACAAACTGACCTTTCATTATTTTGTTCACACTCTATTATAGCCTTTAAAATCATGATATTGTTATTTTTTGTATCTTTATTCACTTTGAGTTACTAGACATTAGTCTACTGCATTTTATTTATTTTTTTAAATCTTGTGTGTCTAGATTGTACATGGCTTAATAAATATGTACTGAATATATATACAATCCTAATTTTATACATGTTTTATGTACACAATGGAGTATCCATAGTACATTTTTGATACTAGACTCTTTACTTTCTAATAGCAAAGTATGTCTGGACAACCTCCTCTTGTTAATACGTACTTCAAGGGATGAAATTTAGAGGTAATATTATTATAAAAGATATAGAATCATTAAAACTATGTATGAAAAAGAAAATGTATTCAGATTAAAAATACAGCCAGGTGCGATGACTCATGCCTGTAATCCCAGTACTTTGGGAGGCTGAGGTGGGTGGATCACAGGGTCAGGAGATCAAGACCATCCTGGCCAACATGGTGAAACCCCGTCTCTACTAAAAACACAAAAATTAGCTGGGTGTGGTGGCATGCACCTGTAATCCCAGCTACTTGGGAGTCTGAGGCAGGAGAATTGCATGAACCCGGGAAGCAGAGATTGCAGTGAGCCGACATTGCACCACTGAACTCCAGCCTGGGCGACAGAGTGAGACTCCATTTCAAAAAAAGAAAGAAAGAAAAAGAAATCCTCTAAAATATTTTTCAAATGATAACACTATTTATCTCATTTCTCTTATCTATTACCTACATATTTGTACTGAATGTGATTATGTTTTACAGTAACATGACTTTTAAATTCTAAATGTGTTCTAAGAAGATTGACCCATAAATTAAACCTAGCATTCAACAAATTGATAAACTTTTGTTGAGCACCTACTATATGCCAAGCACTCTCTCACATTCTGGGGATATGGCATAGAGGAAGTAATATGAGATCACTGTTTTTATCAAGTCTAATTCTAGAGGGAGGTGATGGGTGATAAACATATAAACAAGTATATAAACATAAGAATGTGACATAAGAAATGCTATATTTATAATTAACAGGGTGATTGAGTGAGGATGCAAAAGGAGGGTTTATTAATTTACTGATCAGGAGGAACTTCACTGAAGATACTAAAGCTGAGGCCTGAATGATGAGAAGGAACCAGATATGTGAAGGTTTAGAGAGGGTTTAGAATTCAGCAGTTGGTCAGAAAGAATATTTCCCCTGAGACTTAAATAAGAGAAAAAGTCAGCCAGGCAAACAGCAGAGAGAAGAGAAGTCTTGGAACACAATACAGTTTGCAAAGGTTCTAAAGCTGGAATCCCTGGAAGAATGCTTAGTACGTGTCCATGAAGGGAAAGAAAGGAAGAGTACCAAGAGATGAGCCCAGAGAATAACAGAGATCCTTCCAGGAGGCTTCTGTAGAGCAGATTGAAGAATATGGAATATCTAATCAGAGGATGACACAACTTGGTTTACAGTTTTGTTCCTCTCTCTCTATTGAATTTTGATTTTCCATTTCAGTGGACTCTTCCCAATAGCATTCAAATGTGCCTTATGTCATTCATCTTTACTTCACCATCTTTTTCTTTACCACTTTTTCTATCCTACGCATTTGTCTCAAAAACGTTAACTATGTATGCTTTCTGTAATTCTATTAACTTCTCATCCTTTTAATCTATCTCATCTATCAGCTTTCATCTTACCATTCCCTTTAAATTGTCCTTTTGATCTAATGAGCCATTCTTAAACTCCTTTACTACTTGACATTCAGCAATGTCGACCACAGTGACCTTCTGGAAACACTCTCTTTTCTTGGCTTCTGTGACACTGTGTTCCTCTGATTTTCCTTTTACTTTTTTTGGCCCTTCCCTCTATAACTCCTATATGCTGACACCTTCCTTTTCTTGAAATTAAATTTTGAAATTACTTAAGGATTAACTCTGGCCTTTTATGATATCACCATCTTTCTCTTCTCATGTACATGCATGCATACACACCACTTTTAATACCACTTATGTGCTAATGACTCCCAATTTCTTTCTTTCCCCAGGCCTCTCTGCAGAGCTTCAGACTCACATATCCAGCTATGTATTTAAAACAATTTTTAAGCACAATCAGAACTGACCTCTAGACCTATGCTCCGAATATGATGCTCATCCCATCTTCTTCAACTCAGTGAAGGCCGTCTTCATCCACCAAGTGCACATTCCATAACTAAGAGTTTGGCCTAATGTATCTTGAATGTTTCTTTTTCTCCATCTCTGTTGTTACCAATCTAGTTGAATTTTCTTTCATTGATACTACTGTCAAGTCTCTAATTGATTTTCTTTTCACTTTTGTCTTTCTAATTTAGAGTCGGCTTTGAAAGATGTAAATTTCCATCGAACTGGTAATTATATGTGAATGTAAATGTAATTTTTCATATGTATATATTTAACATGTATATACTATATATTTCATATATTTATGTCAAAAATAGAAATATCTTTTAGTTCATTTTGCTCACGCTTCCTTAAATAATATAAAAATTTTGTTAGAAGTACTTGGTTAAATATATCTCATTTTCTGACACTTTGCTTGAATATTAATATTAAAGAATAATTTTTAGAAGATAGCATCACTGAATTATTGAACTGGATTAGTTCTACAATCATATTTTATGAGTTGGGATGGAAATTATTAGACATCTAGTCTACCAGAGTATATAAAAAATGAGAAAACTCAGAGAAGTTAAGTGGCTTACTCAAGGAAAGATAATTTATTAATAATAGAGTTGGGATGGAAATAAAATATTCTGACTTTTAATCCAATGTTCTTTCTTACAAGATCTTTAAATGCCAGCATAATTACTAGTTATCTAGTATTGACAGTGAAATTAAGACCAACTAAATTCAGGGAATTTATTTGGAGGTTAAATATGACTTTCCAAAACAGAGGATAAGTATCAGGTAGACACTTTCAGATTTATAGGCCTATCCTCTTAAATATACATAATTAAGATGGAAATATACAAATATATGTGTGTGTATGTATGTATATACCTACACATATTTGCTGGAAAGGCATTTAAAGCTTTTAAATCTCTCCTGATTTTATCACTTCCTTTTACAGAAGGAAAATTTAGACTTATGGAGACTAACCAAACCCAGATTGCATATCTGTCTGAATTATGTCCTCTTCACTCCACTAATGAAAAGGTAGCTGAATAACATGTCAGACTTGAATGAAGCAAAAAACAAAACAAAACAAAACAGAAAACACTTTGTTCTTACTTTTCTTCTTAATTTCTGATTTAGAAAAATTTTCCTCTCTAGTGTCATATTTAACAAGTATTCAAATAACAAATCCTAATAACTTGATGTCTATTTCACATAATTTCTTCAACAGGAGAAATGGAGATTTTTAAAAATTGATATTTTGGTTTAACTTTAAAGAAAGCTATAATGGAAACTAAAACTTCAAGTAGTTTCATATGTATTATATTGACAGTTTTCTCTAAGTTTCCTGGTCTTATGACTCGTTGTTTCATTATTAAAACTGTGCCAGTGTATGCACAGGGCTTAGAAATTTTTTAATGCTCACATGTATTAAGTGAAAAACCAGAATGTAAATTTGTATAAAAAGTATAAATACCACTATATATGGCCTTTTTCTTTCTTTATATACTCTACTCTTCTTAGTTTTCTACAATGAAGATGTGTTAGTTCTGTAATTAGCATAATTGGGAGAAATTTTTTTTTTTTTTTTTTTTTTTAAGACACGGGTGTTGGTCTTGCTCTGTCCACCAGGCTGGAAGCTGGTGTGCATTTGCACGATAAAAGCTCACTGTAGCCTTGAACTCCTGAGCTCTAGTGATCCTCCCATCTCAGCCTCCCAAAGTGCTGAGACTACAGGCACGCACCATCATGCCCAGTAATTTATTTTACTTTATTTTTTGTAGAGATGAGGCCTCACTATGTTGCCCAGGCTTGTCTTGGACTCCTGGCCTTAACCAATCCTCCTGCTTCAGCCTCCCAAAGTGCTGGGATTACAGGCGTGAGCCATCACATATAGGAAGAAATTCTATAAACTACAAAATGTATTTAGAAGGGAGATTTCAATAATCCAATCTATCCTTGCTAAGAAGGACAGAAGTACTCAGTTTTTCTACGGAGAATTTGTTCTTAGCCACTTGAAAGGGAAGGTGCCTAGAGACAGGAAGAAGAGAGCTACTTTCATGTTAAAAACAAAATAAAGAAGAGTTTTTAAATGTTGAATTATTATTATTATTTTTTTTTTTTGAGACGGAGTCTCGCTCTATCGCCCAGGCTGGAGTGCAGTGGCGCTATCTCGGCTCACTGCAAGCTCCGCCTCCCGGGTTTACGCCATTCTCCTGCCTCAGCCTCCCGAGTAGCTGGGACTACAGGCGCCCGCCACCTCGCCCGGCTAATTTTTTTGTATTTTTAGTAGAGACGGGGTTTCATTGTGTTAGCCAGGATGGTCTCGATCTCCTGACCTCGTGATCCGCCCGTCTCGGCCTCCCAAAGTGCTGGGATTACAGGCTTGAGCCACCGCGCCCGGCCAAATGTTGAATTATTAAACTCCTAAATCTATATCTTCATTGTCTTCTATATAAAAGTGACTAGTCTCTATTCATGACCTAAAAAATATTCTAAAAAGATAATTTTTAAGGTCACAATGATCAATAAATATTTAGAAACTCAATGGACAATAATAAAACCAATGGGATTATGAACTAGAATTGATCAATGCAAACACATGAAAACAAATACATTTCACTTCAGAGGTTTATTTTATTGCTTTCTTGGAACTACAATTAATTTAAAAGATGATTTACGATAATTTACTTATGCAAATGAAATATTGATTGAAGAAATAATTACAGTTGGTGGGAAAATTGCCATGTTGACATTGGATATTCATATATCATTGTAATTTTAAAAATTATTATTTTTCAGTGATAGAAACTGAACTTAAACTAAGATTGGATAAGCACTTACAATAAAGCTAGGCAAAATTTTAGGTCATCGAATAGATGAGTAACTGAATGAATTAGTTAACAAAATCAAATATATTCTCCTAGAAGGCTTATAAGACATTTATTTATTCGTTTATCACATGAGGACCTAATTTATTACTGAGGACCTAATCTATGGGAAGTGCAAAGAAGAATGAAACGTTGTGTCTGCCTGTGATGCACATTGCTTAACATGAATACTAAGAAAAATAGTCATCTGTTTCTGTTCCTGTCCCCCTCACTGCAAGGTGATCTCTTTGGGGTTCTAGTACTGTTTCACACATATCACTTCTTAGAGTCAGTATCATCAATGAATATATTCAATCTGAACAGCTGGCCAAAAATACATCTGGAGGAAAAAGTTGATGTGTATCATATGAGAACTACAAATAAAATTCAATGATTATTCACAGGAAAGATTGCATAAGGTGGGAATAGGGAGGAGAAATGTGCTTGGCTAGAGGATTAGCAGGTATTTAAGAAGCTAAGCAGTATAATTTAGGATGTCTAACAATGCCATTTATGTAATAGTCTACTTCTACTATATAAACACTAAAACCCTTTCAAGTCCTAATATAATATTCTAGCTCCTCCTTCCTCTCAAGCAGATTTTGACATGTGTAAGTCTGGTCTTGGAATAATGTGCCCTCTGAGAACACAGTAAAAACAGAAATGAGTCTTTCAGAAGCCACACAGGCCCAATTTTCCATAGTGTAATGAAGTCGCAACGTCACGGCCATTTCTCCACTTCGGCAGGGGAAGCCAAGACTGCTTTTTGCTCACTGACCTATAGCTGAGGGTCAGTCTTTGAATGTGGACACACTGCCAAGCTAGCTGGGAGTTGCCAGGATTACACAAACCCGAGTTGCAAATGTGGGTTGTGTTGATTTAAGAGAAAAGGCCACAGAAGCCACATCTTTCTTACTTCCTGTGTAATATCCTCTGCTCTGAAATTTTGAAGAAGTTTCTAGAACTACTCATAAGAACATTTCTCTTTTTGGGTACACCTCCTAGCTGACCAAAATTTATGAACAATAGGAAATTTAAGAGCCAGTATGCAAATTAATTTTTATTAAGTATCTATTGGATTCTTAGCAAGAAGACGAGCTATGGATGGAAAATTACACAGTAAAAAAAAAAAGTTTTTATCTAGTATTTATAATTTCAAATCCACAAGAAATGTTAAGAAAACCTAGAGTAAGAACCTGCCCTTGTGTGCGGACGAATGATTGTTCTGCTTTGAAAATCTGCTCTGTGACTAGCCATGTGAACTTGAGTGAGCCACTTCACCTCTCTGCACTTCAGCCCTTCATCTTTAAATTGAAGGATTGGATCATAGGAATTCATTGTTCCTCACACGTCCTTGGGGACATTTGACTAGATAAGTGTCTTCTTTTGTTACTTTACATAAATTCTTGTGCCTTAGAAAAAATATCAAGGAAAAAGTGGGAATGACCTACTGTTAATCACAGATGATCAGAGTCTGAAGAAATATTCTCTAGTCCAACATTTTACTTTAAAAATGTGGAAACGGAAATGCAGGAATATGAGTTTAGAGGCCTAAGAGCACAGTCGGTGGTAGATCCAATTCCTGCCATCCAGTTCTCTTGCTTCTGTTTCTAATTAAGGCATTTCATAATCCTCCCAAATGTATAGCTTTATTTTCATCTGAAAGTCCTTTTTGTGTTGACTGAGGTTCATTTGTTTGTTTCCCACAGCTCTTTGACATTTAACTAGTCATTAAGAACTTAGATAGCATGCGAAATAGCAAGGGCAGAGCTCAATAAATCTTTTTTAGGGAACAGAAGTAATACTTAAATCACAACTTTCCGTCACCTCTTCCACCTACCTGGCACAATTTAGACATCTCTTAGACAAAAAGAAAAAAAAATAGTTGAAAAGAAAACTATTATAAAAACTTAGATGTTAATAACATGTTACTAATATTGGGGGAGAGAGAGCTATAAATAAAGATATCAAAACTTTCGTATTCGGCCGGGCGCAGTGGCTCAAGCCTGTAATCCCAGCACTTTGGGAGGCCGAGGCGGGTGGATCACCTGAGTTCGGGAGTTCGAGACCGGCCTGACCAACATGGGAAACCCCGTCTCTACTAAAAATACAAAATTAGCTGGGCCTGGTGGCACATGCTTATAATCCCAGCTACTAGGGAGGCTGAGGCAAGAGAATTGCTTGAACCTGGGAGGCGGAGGTTGCGGTGAGCCGAGATGGTGCCATTGCACTCCAGCCTGGGCAACAAGAGTGAAACTCTGCCTCAAAAAAAAAAAAAAAAAAAAAAAAAAAAAAAAAAAAAAACAACTCTCATATTCATACCTACATAAAGAAAGATGATTTACCAAGAGTAGTTATTTGTCACAAAATTACGATTACATTTTGGGAAACAATAGTCAAAGAAGTTGTAAACATTAGCTTGTCGTGTTCCGAAACCATCTAGAACAAGAACTACAAATAGGACTTATAGTTGTTTCATATCAATAATGCTATAATACTTGGCGATGTACGTGAATATCCTGGAAATTTGCCAGACCTTCTAAACCATGTCCTTTCCATGAACCTCTGTTTAGCAATATCTGAACAAGGAAAAGAAGGCAGTTGATGTGATTTTAATATCATAAGGGACTGCTGGCACACAGAGAGACTTTTTAAAAAACGGTTTTATTATATTTCATTCGATGGACTATAATCCAATTAATTAATTGATTTCCTGTTATCACACACTCATACTGTTTCCAAGTTCTCTCTTTTTTTTTAGCAATGCTACAATGATGTACATTTCTCTCAGAAACATGAGATAGCACCTATTTCCCCCAAACCAGAAGATAATGCTTTTTAACATTATAAAGTTTTTCCTATCTCTGGAAAAGTTGCTAAATTTTATGGAAAATTTTTTATATAACTACATATCCTTCTTTAAAGGAAATGCTTTATGGTCCTTCCGGTTCAGAAAACCACTCAATAAGGACAAGTCTCTTTTTATATTCTTTAGAGAGTCTTCTATGTGGCAGCTGAAAACAAATGTAATAAAGAACCATAGAAAACAGTGCTTGTGGCATTAACATGATTGGAAAAGAGATGGGAAATCCACTTCAATAGTTATATCAGGGAAGAAAAGTCTCACCATTTCATCAACAGTAGGTTCAGCTTGTCTTTGATAATGAAATGGACTCCAGCATTCAGTGGTCACCTTAGAAATTAGAAAAGGAAAAAGAGACAACTAATGTTAACATTCTTTAAAAAACAAAACAAAACAAAACTCCACAAAGCTACCAAACTAATTGGGAAAGGATTCATTGTCTTAATTAGAAATAATTATCTTGTTATCAAAGTACACTGATTAATGTTTCATCAGTGACTTCATCTTGCATATATACACATATATAGACAAATATGGAATATGTGTAGGTATATACAGTATACACACATTATATATCCATATGTGTGTGTGTGATATGTGTATGTGTCTATGTGTATTAGATTCACTCCTCAGCCCTCACATAGGGCAATCCCAATCCATGATCTCACATTTAGAAGAGTTGGTGGAAAGAGGGGATCAGGAAAGTTTTGTGAAACAGCCCACTGTAATTTCTTAGTGCTCTACATTAAGTATATAATGGGCATCCGTTTTAGAAACGCTGATTGAGTTTAAACTCAAACCAAATATACATTTGGAGTAATATCTCAAGTTATAGTGTGGGATATCTTTTATTACATTTGGCGCCTGTCAGTGTAACCTTCTTACTCTCAGCTTCTACTCCTTTTGAAAACTTTATGTACCTGATATCAAACAATTTCTACCTAGGGCACTTCAGGACTGCAGCAAAGGGCATTTGATGGAGTCTATAAAAGGTAATAAAAGGGTGCTGTGGTCTGAACATTTGTGTTGCTCCCAAATTCATATACTGGAATGTAATACGCAAAGTGATAGTGTATTTGTCCATTTTCACATTGCTGTAAAGAAATACCTAAGAAGGCCGGGCGCGGTGGCTCAAGCCTGTAATCCCAGCACTTTGGGAGGCCGAGACGGGCGGATCACGAGGTCAGGAGATCGAGACCATCCTGGCTAACACGGTGAAACCCCGTCTCTACTAAAAAATACAAAAAACTAGCCGGGCGAAGTGGCGGGCGCCTGTAGTCCCAGCTACTCGGGTGGCTGAGCCAGGAGAATGGCTAAACCCGGGAGGCGGAGCTTGCAGTGAGCTGAGATCCGGCCACTGCACTCCAGCCTGGGTGACAGAGCGAGACTCTGTCTCAAAAAAAAAATAAAATAAAATAAAAAAAATAAATACCTAAGACTGGGTAATTTACAAAGAAAAGAAGTTGAATTTGCACACAGTTCTACAGGCTGTACAAGAAACATAGTGGCTTCTGCCTTGGGGGAGGCCTCAGGAAGCCTCCAGTCACCGTGGAAGGCAAAGGGGGAGCAGACATTCTTACGTGTCAGGAGCAAGAGCAAAAGAATGAAGGGGGAGATGCTACACACTTTTAAACAACAGCTCTCATGAGAACTCACTTATTATCATGAAAACAGC
Organism: Macaca nemestrina; assembly: GCF_043159975.1. NCBI lineage: Eukaryota > Metazoa > Chordata > Mammalia > Primates > Cercopithecidae > Macaca > Macaca nemestrina. The sequence continues at coordinate 157,315,621 of NC_092128.1, forward strand.
ACCAATAGGGTAATGCTAAACCATTCATGAGAAATCCAATCCCATGATCTAATCACCTCCTACCAGGCCCCACCTCCAACACTGGGAATCACAATTCAACAGGAATTTGGGCAGGACCACTTATCCAAATTATATCAGATAGTATCAAGGGGTGGGACTTTTGGGGAAGTAACTAAGCCATAACGTTTTTGCCCTCATGAACGGAATTAGAGCCCTTATAGAAGAGGTTGAGGGGAGTTGCCTTGCTCCCTTTTTGAAGCAGACACTGAATCAGCTGGTGCCTTGTCTTGGACTTTTCAGCCTCTAGAGCTGTGAGCAATACATTTCTGTTGTTTACAAATTATCCAGCCTAAGGTACTTTGCTATAGCTGCCTGCAAGAACTAAGACAAAGTGATTTCAAATTTTATTCTGAGGGGAGTCTGCAATGAGATTAAGAAGAATGTAGAGACAGGGCAATATGAATATTCATTAAACATCTTGAGGGAGTATGCTCCTTTATTTAAATATTTATGACAATCACAAGAAGTTTTATTATCACTATTTTACACATCTGGAAATTGAAGCACAGAGAGTTTAAGCAGCAAGTTTAAAGTCCAGTGTTTTTACTCATATAAAGGTAAGGCAAGTTTGGTTTCCATAAAGTCTAAACCCCAGCAGAATTCTGGAGTTCTAGCTCCTAAAATATAGCCAAAGAACAAGAGTTTTGAAGCAGAAAACTGACAAAGTAGCTGAAGTGACTGAAACAAGTGCCAAGCGGTTGGATTTTATTTTTGCCACAGTGTGTAGCCTGCGGATTCTTAAAGGACTGGGCCCATATGTTCAGGTTTGTTACATTTTAAGGATGCTACCTAGTACCCAGGGCTTGACACAGTATATAAGAGTGCATTTACTAGCCATTTTCTGGGTTGCAAAATTCCTTTTTAGAAATGAGTGAGAATGATGCTAAGGAATACCAAAGAAGTCCTCTCAACCTTTTAGGGCAATCCAAAAAGAAAACACCCATACACATGTGGAGTTCATTCATAAAAATCATTTGTTAGAATCAAGTATTTCCTCTTTTTAAAATAAAAGTTAAATGTAGAGTTGCTTAAACTCTTTTTTTTTTAAAGTGAAAGTATACTTATCATAAATGCAGTATAACTTTGGATAAGAAAATGAGAAAATCCAATATGATCTTAATTTTATTTCACCAGAAACAAGAGATTTGGATTCCATGTTAACATCCTATGTTTCTTTAATACCAACAGAAGCCACTCTTGAAAGTCATTTACTGTTAAAGAGAGGAGATTAGATTTTTTTTTTTCAAGATAACAAAATACAGCCCTATATTCTTTCTACCTGCAAAATAAGTTATGATCTTGCCCTTTGGAAGCAGGAAACTTCTCCATCTATAACCCCAAACTAGTAGAGTTCTAATGGTTTTAAAATATGCTCACAAATTCTTTTACAGAAGAGGTCTTCAGAAGGTGGATCATAATACTGCCCCCCCACCCTTAGTGTGAGCTGGATTTAGTGAGTTGCTTCTAACACACAGAATAAAATGGAAGTAATGATGTTTAACTTCTGAAATTAGGTCTTAAAAGGAATTGTGGCCTCTTCTTGTTCTGTGTCTTAGATGCTCACTCTGGGGAAACCAAATGACATTCTATGAAGACACTCAGCCTCATGGATAGACCAAAGTGGCAAGGGACCTATCCCTGCAGTCAACTCCCATCAAAAAACTGAGGTCACCTGCCTACAGCCATGAGAGGGAGTTAGCAACAAACCTTTCAGCCCCAGTCAAGCCTTCAGATAACACCTTGAGAGACACTAACCACCTGCGATTATAAACACATGAGAGACTCTAAGCTAGAAATGCCCAGCTATACCACTTCCCAACTCCTGACCCACAGGGACTATGAAAAAATTTTTTTGTTTGTTTTAAGCCCCTAAATTTTAAAGTAATTTGTTATGCATCAATAGATATGTAATACGATAGTTAAAAGTCATACAATGGATAAGAAAGTACTTGAAATAAGAAACATTGATCAAGACACAATATCATTATTTCATCATAATATAGTCACTTCATACACAGACTATCATTTGGTTGACACTGTCATTTTGAACTCTTTTTGTTTGTTTGTTTTCTACCTTTTAGATTGTTCACACTTTTGTTTAGAACTGCCTCAAATCTGTCTGATAAAACCTAGTGAAAGACCTGTCTCTCCTGCTTGTTAATATATGACAGCATAACCTTAAATTATTTATCCAGTGACCCAGTGTTGTGACCTCGGTTAAGCTCATGAAAAATTGGTCTCGTTTTGTCCATTCTACGTGCATTTCCCAAAAATTGTGTGCTATGTTGGATATAGTTTTAATTCTGTATATAGCCAATGGGATGTGTATAGCTAATATTTTATTTGTTAGTAATCCAATTTTCATCGTAAGGATTAAATGACTAACTCTAAATGCTGTTTACACTACATGAGAGCTGAAGGAGACTAGTCTAGTTTGTGCAATAAGAGGTGAGTCTAGACACTGTTTAACTGTGGACACAGTTTTGTCTGATTGCTTACATAGAGCAGAGTTCAGCATTAGCAAAAGTGACTGTTTCAAAAATAAGGTATCAGGAATGTACTCAGCTTTGAGGAAGAGAATAACCAACAGTGGTTGCTTAAACAAGTATGGGGCTTATGTTTCTGTAAAATAGAAGTGCAGACATAGAGTTTCCAACCTGGGTGCAGCTTCTCAAGGATATCCTCAGTGAATCAGGCTCTTTGCATGTGCCTGCTCCACTGTCTTTCATGTCTGCCTTTGCCTCACGGCTGGAAGACAGCTGCTGATTTACCAGGTATTACATCCAGCTCCAGGCAGGAAAGAGAGCAAAAAACAAAGCTTTGTCCTTATAAGACTCTGTCTTATTTTTTATTTTCCAGAAAAAGAAAGTCCTCCTCAGGAATTTCTGACTGTATTTCATTGGCCAGAACTGGATTCCATGACCACCCCTAACTACCGGGTAGGCTGAGAATTCAAATGCTGAAAATTGCAGTCTCCACAGTGAAAGACATGAAGAAAGAAATTGATTGAAATGGGTTAATTAATTCAATTAGCAACACTTTTTCTCAGTGAAGGAGCTCAGAAAGAAAATGTTTTGGTTCAGTCCTGGGTAGGGATGCTGGACAGCGCTTAATATCACCAGCACTGAAGGTAATAAATATTATCTCTCTTTTCTATCATGAATATGAATGATACTCTGAAGGCTGAATGCAACCTAGGAATTTACGTGAGAAATGAGGCATGCAACACTTTTGAAAATATATTAGCCCAAAGTCTGTATTACTGCATATTTTATTCCCCTTTTAATATGCTACAAAAGGTTTGAGCCATCAACTGAATGCTGCCAGAGAAGAACAAACAAGTACAAGAATGCAAAAATAAATGCTGGGAGTCAAGTTTTCACAAGATGTTCTTTATGGTTGGTATGATCACAGTGCTAAGCAGACTAATTTGCTTCCAGCTCTATTCCATAAGCCTGGTTCTCCAGGAAGTTTATCCCAGGCTATCTATGCAGAAATGTACATGGGGCAAAGTGGGTACTGGAGAAAGCATTCCCTGAACTCCTTCTCTTGCCCCTGCTATCCGATTCTTTGTAACTTCTTCCATGCCTGAGATCTTCTCTTCTATTTTGAGAACATGAAGGAAACATGCTTGCTTAAGTACATTCTGATTAGGAATTAAATATTTAATTCTGATCATTTTTAGTGTCTGAAATATATTTTGCATGCATAGTCAAATGATAATTATAACTATAAAATGTTTTACATTCTACAAACTTTATCCCATGTTACTAATATTCAGGAAATGATCATAGGAAAATATTTACACTAGGATACTGTTCAATATTTTAACTGTTTCTATTTATACATAGTGTTAAGAAATTCTACAATGAATTTATATCATCTCCATAATAGGGAACAAAAATCGACTTCACTTTTTCCAGGAGGCTGTTGTCTTCCAAGACCATAATTAAACCAAGTTTGGGTTTATAGAGTTAAAATCATGAGATATCCCATCTGTGAACACGTATTCATGGCTATAATTTGGATGTTTGTTGTCTCCAAACTTCATGTTGAAATTTGACCCTCAATATTGGATGTGGGGTGATATGGTTTCATTGTGTCCTCACAAAAACTTTCATCTTGAATTATAATACCTATAATTCCCACATGCAAGGGCGGGATCAGGTGGAGGTAACTGGATCATGGAGGCAGTTTCCCCCATGCTCCTCTTGTAATAATGAGTGACTCTCACAGGATCTGATGGTTTTATAAGCATCTGGCATTGCCCCTGCTCGCACTCACTTTGTCCTGCCACCCTGTGAAGAAGGTGCCTTCTTCTCCTTTGCCTTCCACCATGGTTGTAAGTTTCCTGAGGCCTCCCCAGCAATGGGGAACTGTGTCAATTAAACCTCTTTCCTTTATAAATTACCCGGCCTTGGGTATTTCTTCACAGCGTTGTGAGAGCGGACTAATACATGGGGCCTAATGGCAGGTGTTTGGGTTATGGGGCTGGATCCCTCTACAATAGATTAATGTTCTCCCTCAATGGTGAGTTCTCACTCTATTAGTTCTTGTGAGAGCCGGTTGTTTCAAAGAGCTTGGCACGTACCTCCCCCTGCCTTGCTTCCTCTTTTGCCATGGAATCTCTGGGCCCCCTTCACCTTCAGCCATGAGTGGAAGCAGCCTGAGACCTTCACCAAATGCAGATGCCCAATCTTCAAATTTTCAGCCATCATAATTGCAGCCCAAATAAACCTTTTTCTTTATAAACTACCCGGTCTTAGGTATTTCTTTATTTTGTGTTTATTATTGTTTCTTTATTTTGTGTTGTATTATTGCAACACAAAATGGACTAAGACACTCACCAACTCTCTTGAATTCAAGAGTTTCATGGTTTATGTAGCGAACATTGTCACATAAAAATACCACTTCCTAGGCTCCAGTCATGACGATCCAGGTGAACAGGAATATGGCACCAAAAGTCTGCCTTTTTAAGTAATACTCCCGTTGAGTCTGATACAGACAGTTCCCAGGTAGGCTTGGAAAAACACTTATCTGATAGTCATTTGTTCACTGATGGAAGGCCAAATTTCATGCCATAGTCCACTCTTATGCCCACTGACAAGCCACTTTGCTACTCACACCAGCTTCTCCATTTGACAGTGGTTCACTGTCTTCCCCATCTTTCAACAGATAAATTGCATCTCCTTCTCCTCGGTCACAAGGAGTTAATACATTAATATTTTGCATAATACTCCTTGTTAAACTATTCTGTCATATAGATAAGTGTTTCTTAGTTAAATTCAATTGAATGTCTACTGTGAATAAAATTTAGATAAGACCAGTGCCTCCTCCCAAATGAGGATTTTTAGATTAGATGGCTCCTGCTTGTCTGCCACTAGGTATGAATTCCTTCGGTTTTTAGTGATACACTACATGGCACAATTGAATGGTTACCATTTGGAAGCACCATTTCTTGGCCAATTTTAACCTTCAGAAGAATTGTTCTTAGGGTAAAGATTTATCTTTAACCATTTTCTTCAAAGAACTTTCTATGTTACTTTCTTCTTTCCAAGAAACGGGTCTATTTTTCTACTAAAAACCTACAGAAGGATTTCTCTTGGCACAAGGCATGCCTAGGGAGCTATTCCAGTAAACCAGCTGTTATTTTTCTCCTGGCTATCAGACAAAGCTTCACTTAGATATTATATCTGAGGTCTCATCTGAATTTAGGAAAATGAGACTGCTTGTTTCAGAGATAATCTTCCAGCTGTGCTTGTGCAAGTCTCATTAAGTCCTTGAAAGAGTAAGAGGAGAAGGAGGGTGAGGAAGAAGGGGAGAAAAGAGGAGGAGCAATGACAACAAATGAATTTTTAAAAGTATGTCTTAACTATCAGACATAGAACTACAGTGTTTTAATGACATGTCTCACTGAATCCCATGAAAGTTCTGAGATATTTTTTATAGATGTATTTTACAGATAATAAAAACCAAGGCAGAGAGAGTCTAAGTAAATTGCACAATGCCACATAGCTACTAACAGTCAAAGCAAGATTCAAAGTGAGCTCTGTCTGATATCAGAGCTCTCATCCATGCACTGTGGGAGAACCCACTGGGAGACAGTACTCGGGCAATGTGTTACCACGTCTTGTAGCATAGGCCTATCAGTCTGGTAGCATCAGAGCAGCCAGCAGAAACTGTAGTGGATCAAAATCACAACCTACCATCCAATTTATTGGAGGGTCTCCAATAGCCTCAGGAATCAGGCTGGATTTAGGAATGTGAGCCCCCCTTACTCACCAAATCAACACTTTACAATTCATATGCTATGTACCTTCTATCTACTGCACCAAAGAAGTTCAGTTCTAAATTTCTAATGAAACTATCAGAATGATTAAAGAGAACCTCATGGCTGTCAGAAAAAATATCAAAAGTCAGTCCGATGCCTGAATTGGCCTTGTTGACTCATATATCCTCTCTTTTTACAGGGCGAAGAGCAAGTATTTGGCTATTGATTAATGTTACGTTACGATTGTTAATGAGGCCAAACATTCAGACAGTTTTAATTGTCCAAACTCCTGGGCTAATTAATGCAATTTTGAAAGGGATTGGGCAGGACTCACAGTTTATGTTTTTATATAAGTGTTTAGCATAGGTCTTGACAGAGAACATCCCAGTATATTAATTTAATATTCCCAGAGTTACTTATCAAAAGGCTGTACAATATGATGTTTTGCAAAATCAAAGTAGTTTATTATCTTGTCATCATCGAATTTTTTTCATTTATATTTCAGTTCACAGGGACATAAGCATATCAGTTACAAGACAACCCTATAATAACTAAATACAAAATAGCTACAAGGCTGTGTATATATTGTCCACTATGTCTAATATATTACAGAGCTGAGTAACAAGACGATTTTCCCAAAACACGTAAATGCTGATTATTCACATTACCTGATAGGAAGTTCCTTGTAGAGTTTTTCCTTGATGAGTATGTATGTTGTTACTTAGAAAATCATCTTCATTTAGATCTAAGAAAAGAGATAACTGTTACATACAGAATATCAGAAATTACATGATTTAGGAAGTTTAGGTACAATGTAACACTCATGTTTTTATTTAGTCTGTAAGACATTACATTGGACAGGTCAAAAATATTTTTTTCTTAAATATATGCTTTTTTTTTTTTTCTACAAGAAAAAGATCAAAATAAAATAGAAATTTAACAAAATAGGTATGCTGCTGACCATCTGTGTCCCTGAGGAAGTGATGGAAATTCACTGTGATTCCCTTTCTTGGTAATAATAGGATTGTAGACTAGCTACAAAAGCCACTTCTAACTTCAAAATGCTATGACTCCATGCAGTTATCACCTCACCTGTTTCTATTAAACTAAGCCTTCCACCCCTGGCATTTTGAGCTTCATTAGCCTAGGTCTTCTCAACATGAATTATTTATGCTGAAATTGTTCTATGCATGCTTTAGTAAAAGCTTTGCAATGTAGCATCCATTTGCTTGCAGCTAAATGAAACCTTTTCAAATGTAGCAGCACTTCCCTTTTAGCTCCTGTAAATGGGAGCTTCATTTATTTAAGTCTGAAATACATGGTATGTCAAAAGAGGACAAGACTTTATGGGTCACTTAATCCAAGCCTCTTATTTTACAGATGAGGAAAGTGCGACCCAACATCACCTCGTCACCAGGCCAGTGACGTTTCCTTTCACTTTCACTCCTATTTACTTGCAACCATTGCTTCAGTTTTCTACTATTCCTCATTCTCATATTCTGCAGTGGAAGCAAGGACAGGCAAGTCCTATCTTCCATACACAGTGAAAAACAGGTACAGATTTTTCTCCAGATCTCCATCATAGCTATAGTTAAAAGATATGTTAAATTCACAGCTCAGTCTCAAAGTTACTTGCACCAATAACTTAGTATTTAAAATGAGACTAACCATACAACAGGATTCCAGAAAGTACCTAAATTTTAAAATGAGCCAATTTTGTGATCTGGTTCTTTGAATCAAGAATTTATGTCACAGGGTCAGGCTGCTAGAAGCTGAGTTTTTGCAGCTTGGTTTTTAGTTTCTGTATTGAGAAAAAGAAATATTGCCTCCCTTCTTTTATTTCTTCCCGTGTTGTCTCTTTTAGTCACCTTTTTACAGGAATTTTGAATTACTCCTTCTATAGCCATTCTTCTGGGTATAGAAAAAGAACAGTAAAGTGGCCTCCTGTGTTCTAGAGTCTGGAATCAAGCTTAGAAAATAAGATACGAATATGTGCAATACACTTACATAACAACACAAGGCAGAAAAATGAGTGATTCATACACAATACGATGGAGAGAGATCACTACGACTCCGAGAACTTGTGGAAGAGACAGGGCCAGAACGGAAGCTTGAAGAATGGATACAGTTTGAAAAAGTGGAAGGAAAGGAAAAGGTGTAAATTTAGCAGTGATGCCATGAACTCTGGCCTATTATGCAGCATAAATGGAACATGTTTAATTAAGTGTAGAGATTGAGGCTGGTTAGGCCAGAGGGCGATTCTGGATACAGAGTAAGAGGAGGTAGGGCTGGATAGGTGACTGAGGCCCAATTGTAATGGGCCCCGAGTACCAGGTGGAAGAATTTGAGCATAAACCATTAGACCAATGTTGTAAATATAAATATCTACAGGAATCAAATATATAACTAAATGAAGTTAATTCGATCAAGAAGGCAATGGGGATCCTACAGTGAGCTTAAGATCCAGCTCCCCAGCTACAGGGTAGCCATGGCTCTGAGCTCTCTCAGTTGAAGTCACCCGAGACTTTGGGTCCTGGACTGGCACTTTCCCTCGTGTTTTTCAAGGGTATACAAACGTATGGATTTTCATGTAAAATGTCCTGATTTTTAAAACATCATATGGCCCCACCAAGCTTTTCTTCTGAATAAATTCAGCTATAGAGGTACCATTTCACAGGCCCTGCCGTAGAAAATGGGGGACCTTTAAGGGTTGGGACTAAATTAGGCAAACTTAAACCTTTGGTGTCTGGTCTTATACGTTTTTATTTATTTATGATTCCCAAATATTACCCTCCAAAAAGTGCTTTATAAAGACAGAATCTATTTGGTCCTAAGTAGCAGCACAGGCAGGAGTTGAATTAGACAATATGTGGGCTGTATTTTCCAAAGTTGGCCACAACCATGCCTTCCCATTCCATCAAGAAATTGAGTCTAATTCTTCTCCTGTTGACTCTGGGGTGATCTTAGTGACTCACTCGTCACAGTAGAGTGCAGTGGAAGTAATATTTTGTGATTTCCAAGGTTAGGTTAAAGAAGCCTTGCATAAGCCGGGGGCAGTGGAGCACCTACATCCCAGCTGCTTGGGAGGCTGAGGCAGAGGATTGCTTGAGGCCAGGAGTTTAAGATCAGCTTGGGCAACAGAGTCAGGCCTTGTCTCAAAAAGCAAAAAACAAACAAACAAAATTACAAAACAAGAAACCGTGCAGCTTCTGCCTTGGGCTGTTGGGATCTTCATTCCTAGACACTTCTTCCTGTGATGTGTGAAGCTCCCTTGCATGTTGCACACACTTGAAACCCAACCCTGAGGCTGGGAGAAGCTGGAGGGACATGAAAAGGCCACATATAGGTTCTTTAGTTGGCTGCCCAGCTGAGCCGAGCCTAACCTAGACTAGTTGTCAGACATGTAAGTGAAGGAGCCTCTATATGACTCCAGCTACCAGATGTTTAAGTCCTCCCCAGTCATTCAAGTCTTCCCAAATGAAGCCTCTGACATCACATTGTGGACCAGTTCCGCAACTGAATTACTGACCTGCAAATGTATGAGCCTAATAAGATGTTCTGTTATACTACTAACTATTGGAATGGTTTGTTTGCTGCAATAGATTATCAGAACATTCAAGAACTACATCGTAGATTACCAACATCCATGTGCACAAAAATATGCCATCCAGCATAAAAATTGAGATTACAACTGCCCTTCAAATACAGAGGCAGTAAAAGGAATAAAAGGGATGTAAAAAAAAAGTTTTTGTTTTTAATCAGTTTTTAGGTTTTCTAACATAGATACTTCTGACTATATTACTTTTCAAACAGGCAACTCTAATCTCAGTAAGAACTCCTCTAAAGAATTAAAGGATCTGAAGATTCATTTGGATAAAACACTAGAAGTCTAAGTGGTCTCATCATTGAATTCAGAAAGCCTTCCTTGGATATATGAGGCATCAAACCATGCAGTGGGTACCCTTTCCTCAGGGACTTTTTTCCCACCTTGTAAGCAAGCATTTAGAGGTGTGAAGTAGGATTTCCCTCTGGTGTTCCTCATGTAGTCCAGTTTGGCCAAAGTTAAATTACCTGCCCTTGGGAAACACGTTTTTCTAAAATTAAATGTGTGTTTCCTGAAAATTAACCAGAATGGTGAATATATTTGTGAATTTATACCATCTTTTGCCATCTTAAAATTAAGCTACTTGGCCTCAGGCCAATGAAGAAAAATAATTAATAAGATCTTGAAAAATTAAGCCAAAATATTGATAAGCTTACATTGAAGAGGCCGGACAAATAATGATATTGACCAGAAGTCAGGAGAGAAATTAGGTTTCAAACCAATGGTAATTGAAATGGTGGACTAGAGTAGAAATCCTTAAGAACACCTCTTCTTTTCCTCTGCGTTCCTCCTTTTATAATTAATCTCATCAAAGCCACATGTAAAGAAGATTTATTTTTAAAGTAAGTTTGCAGCAGTATAGGTGAAGTTAATGTTTCTCTTATTACTAACATTGTTTTCTGACTTTGTCTGGTCCCTCACTTCCCTTAGTAATATATGCCATTTTTCCCCAGCTTTTTCTTGTAGAATAGTCTGTCACAGTTACACTGATTGATTGAAAAATTTCTGAATCTCCAAATAAGTTTTGTTTCCTTTTTATTATTTTTTAAAAGTTGATTTATTTTTATTCTTTGTACTTTCTGGTATAAAATATGAAAATCCTATTCTTGAAATTATCTTTAATTAAATCATAACTTAATCTTAGGTAAACTCCAATTCACAGATTCAAAGGTTTGTTCTTCTCAATTCTTTTTAGTAAAGTTGAATAAATTTAAATATTTTAAAATGGACTTTAACTTACTAAAATAAATATTACAAATATTCTTCCTATTTATAATGCCGAAAATTTAACAATTAACCTGAATTGTAGATTAATTTCTCCTCACACCTAAGCTATGCCAATTTTTTAGTTGTAAAGTCCTAAGCACTCAATGTATTCTACATTATTTTACAGATGCAGTCTCTTTTAATAGAACAGATGTAGGCTTAGATAAAAATCTCCTTAGAAGAAGGAAATGGACTAGATAAATTAAAAATATTATGCATCTGGAACTCAACTTATTCTGACAAATTTGGCCTTAACCTATATAGTACAGTCATGTTGTTGAGCTATGGATTAATATACCAGACACAAATCTTAGCTAAATATAGCCTGTGGAATCTTTTCATCAGGTCCCAATATTCTTTAGGGCTGAAATGCTATTAATATAATGTGTTAATGTCAAAATATCATTTTGAAATTGAAATTGAGGAAAATTGCCTTTTTTTGGCCTTGAATTTTATACGATTGCTTAGGACTTAATGTCACTCCTACAGTTTATTTCCCTATATATTTTCTTCTAGTTTATTGAAGCTATCTTTACAATTTCATCATTAGTATCTTGTAAAATCATGTGGGCTGTGGATGACAACAATGATGCACTTTCCCATCTTCATCTCACTGAACTCCACAGACTGTCTATCCTCAGGCACAGTAAACTAACCCTAAGTAATTATGCAATTAACAGCTAAAAAGGAGTGTTTAAAATGAGAAAGAAATATTTTAGGTTGATACGTAGGTCACTAATTACTTAGAAATACTCTGAACCTTCCAAATGAAACCACTATACCCATAAAATTAGAGCCTACAACTTGTGGCCTTGAATTTCTCCCTTCAATTTATAATGTTACAGACAGCCTTGGTCTCTGGCCATCAACTCTTCCTAGTATGGCATTAATCTCTAGGAAATGTCCAGTGACTCAACTGCTGCTACTGAAATGTCTGCTGAGGTTCTTGGACACACACACATGCACACGCACTCGCTGAACACACACGGTCACTCAAGACCCTGAGAAATATCAAAGCTGGGAAAAATTCTGTAAAGGCCCTCTTTCTTCCTTCGCTGACAAAGCAACCAGAAGTAACTCACCTAAGGCCAGGATTCTTTGCTGCTTTTTCAGTGTAGCTATAATAGGATTCCCTGCCTTTTATTCCCAAACTAACAACACAAAACAAAAAACGTACATAAGAGAAAGGTAGTTTTAGGAAATAGAATACTTGAAGAAATTTATGGAAAAATTTATATCTACAATACTCTTTAACACCGTTATACCTTCTTTATCCATAGATCGATATACAATAATCTAAAATAAAACAGGTGCTTATAGAAGGATTAATAGATAAACGGAATGGTGGATGATTAGAGAAACTGATAGACGAGAGTTTGATTAACTGACTGAAGGTGTGGATGCTTATAGCTGGCATCCGTGTGGTAAAGACAGTCCAATCCAAACATGATAGAGAGGGAGGTGGAGCAAGGTGGCTGAACAGAACCCTCAGTAATCAGCCGTCTCACAGGAATACCAACTTGAATAGCTCTTCACACAAGAGAGCACCTCCGTAAGTAAGTAAAAATCGGGTGAGTGATCACAATACCTGGTTCTAACATCATCTCCTTGAAAGAGGTACTAAAAAAGTAGGAAAGGCAGTTTGGGATTGCTGACTCCACTGCCCTCCTCTATCCCTGGTGGCATCCTCATGGTGCTGAGAGAGAATCTTTGTGCATGGGGAAGGGACAGCCAAGTTATTGTGGGACTTTGCATTGACCTCAGTGCTGTCTCTCACAGTGGAAAGCAACACAGGGCAAAATTCAGTTATCTACTATAGGGGGAGCATATAGACTCACCCCCAAATTCTGACTAGCCCCTCCAGAGTCGGCTGAAGCACTTTGGGGTCCTAAGTAAACTTGAAAGGCAGTCCAGACCACAGGACCTGAAATTCCTGGGCAAGTCCTGGTGCTGTGCTAGGCTCAAAGCCAGTGGAACAGAGGTGCACATGATCCAGTAAGACATCGGTAGGGATGGCCAAAGGAATGCTTTCATCACCCCTTTCCCAATCCCAGGCAACACAGCTTGCAGCCCCAGGAAAGACTCCCTTCCGCATAAAGAGAGGACACAGGAGAGTAAAAAGGACTTTGTCTTGCAACCATAGAATAGAGCACTAGGCAGACTCCTAAGGTTCCCAATCCATTCTTCACTCCCAGGTGAAATTTCTAGACTCTTGAATCATCAATAGCTAATATAATCAATTGTTTTTGTCATTCCCATAACCCTTGGGGGTGAATACCAAGCAGATCAACTTTTGATACTGTTTTTCATCTTTGTAAACTCCTAAGACTTTCTGTTTTATTACTTGTCTTCCCAAAGTTAAGTAATTTTAATTATGAAATCACTTACTATTAATATGTTATTCTACACCTGACTGCTAATTTACTCTCCTGGAAATTTTTAAATTATAAAAAGACCTAATTATATATTCATAATCAAGGTTATTTCTCTTACATTTTTTAAGAAGACCTAAACATAACTATTAACATATCGATGTTATCTTTAGAGTTTATTTGTGCTCTAATTTTTATTTTATTTTTTATTTATTTATTTTTGAGACGGAGTCTCTCTCTGTCGCCCAGGCTGGAGTGCAGTGGCCGGATCTCAGCTCTCTGTAAGCTCTGCCTCCCGGGTTCACGCCATTCTCCTGCCTCAGCCTCCCGAGTAGCTGGGACTACAGGCGCCAGCTACCTCGCCTGACTAGTTTTTTGTATTTTTTAGTAGAGATGGGGTTTCATTGTGTTCGCCAGGATGGTCTCGATCTCCTGACCTCGTGATCCGCCCATCTCGGCCTCCCAAAGTGCTGGGATTGCAGGCTTGAGCCACCGCGCCCAGCCTAATTTTTAATATATTTTCAAATTCTTTTGTACATTAAAACTTTTAGTTTTCTTTTCAATTGCTTATTTGCTTCAGCAGGCAACTTAACTAGATCCCACTTCCTTTCTGTACATGTGTCTATGTGATGTTTATACACATATGTATATGTATACATGTATATAGTAATAGTTTATAATAATGCATATTCTATTCTATCTTATTTGGTTTTCCTTTTTAAGTAGACCAGAATATTCCGCTTATTTTCATGGTGAAAGATGTAAATTTTTCTTACCTGCCCTTTAAACTACTTTGAGAAAATGCAAAGTCAGCTGAACTAAATTTAGCAGTTACCTTTTAGCTGACAGGGCCTTCTGATGTGGGAATCATTCTTATGCTTGCTGTGTTCCTGCCAGATTTTGTCATTCACAGTTTTTCCTTCTAAAGCGAAGCAGAGAATTAGTTAGAATTCACAGTAACATTTGTCCAGTAAGTATAAGACATTTGAAATCAAAACAAGTTCAGCACGGGAGTTCTAACTTGGTAAGTGATATCTTAAGAGAGCTCTAGTTCTAGGGAGTTGTAGTCCCTCATGGACAACTGCAGGTATCCTGTGGGCTACCCACTTATTCCCATGAACTACATAGGCACCTCACCATATATGATAGAATGCTGTTACTCTAATGTCTCTTGACAGCTTATGATTGCATTATTCTTTGTAGTAGTTTTCTTGAATTCAGAACCAATTATTATTATTATTATTACTTTTTTAAGACAGGGTCTTATGGTCTTACTCTGTTGCCCAGGTTGGAGTACAGTGGTGTGATCATAGCTCATTGCAGCCTCAAATTCCTGGGCCATAGCTATCCTCCTGCCTCAATTTCCCAAGTAGCTGAAACTACAGGCATGTGCCACCATGATAGGCATATATACATATATATATATATATGTAGAGACAGGGTCATAATCAATTGTTTTTATGCATCCTTAAAAGGTTAAAGTATCCTTACCCTCAAGATTCCCCATCATTTCTAACAAACTAATTGTGTAGAAAGAACACTGAGCTGTGATGGTTTCAAGAAACTCTAAGATCCTTGAATGGAAGGTAAATGATTTGCTTAACTTTGTCCTCCCAACATCTAAAGCAAGGCCTGGACATGTGAAGAAATGAATTGTACCAAATGGAAAATTGGAGTCCTTTCTAAATTACTTACTACAGATAAATCTTTCTACATGTTCTATCCTACATTGATAAAACAAATGTTAAATAATGCCACCAATGCGTAGCGTGAAGACAAACTCAGCATGCTGTGTTGTTTCTAAAGTCACTATTTGCTCATATGTTTTGATTATAGAAAAGGCAGTTGATCATCAAGAATTGTGTTAGGATAGAAATATTGGTTGTATCGTATGTACGTGCTGAATAGACTGAGAATGGATCTAGATGAAAAAGAAAATTTTGCCTTACTTCCTTTTATTTAAGACTATGCGCTATTCAAATCAGGGCTGATATTCAAAATATTTAACAGCGAGTGACTGCAGGACCCTGATAGGATCCAGCACCTGTAGATGTTACTGCTGGGAGAATTGAAACCTGATTAAAACGCAGATATCCTTCAAAGTTGTACCCATTGTGGGGTATCACCTTAGTCACAATGAGCTTTTCAGATCCTACCAGAAAATTGGTTTTTTAAAAAGAAGGAAATGGGTATTAGCACCCGACTCCTCTGCTGGGGAGAAGGAAAGGGAAAAGGGTACCCACAAGTTTGGCACACTACATTAAAAGAAATTATTGAGGCCCAGTGTGGTGGCTCACGCCTGTAATCCCAGCACTTTGGGAGGCCGAGGCTGGCGGATCATGAGGTCAAGAGATGGAGACCATCCTGGCAAACATGGTGAAACTCCATCTCTACTAAGAATACAAAAACTAGCTGGGTGTGGTGACACGCACCTGTAGTCCCAGCTACTCTGGGAGCTGAGGCAGGAGAATCGCTTGAACCCGGGAGGCAGAGGTGGCAGTGAGCCCAGATCGCACCACTGCACTCCAGCCTGGCAACAGAGCAAGACTCCGTCTTAAAAATAAATAAATAAATACAATTATTGACTGGATGACCCAGATGTTTCACCATTGTGAATGTTTTATAATTACTGACTCCCTATTTGCTGTAAAGTAACAAGAGAGATAATCTATTAACTTTCTAAAAGTAATGAATAGAAATCGATGTTTACTTTAGAATTAAAATACAAACCAAACGGATTGCATGTGTTATTACTATGAATGCTATCACAAAAACTAAAGAGAAGATCTGGTGTGTGAAATGTTGTAGAAGAGACTTTTATAATAAAACCACTTTCTGCTAATTTTTTATTGTCTCCTAGATTCACAGATCTAAAAAGATCTCTAACAAGTCACCTTGGCCATGCAGCAGCCAAGCTACACATGGAGAGCTGGAAGATGATCAGCCAATGAACTACCAAAGAGGATTATTCTGTTTAAATATAACAGGAAATTATTGCAAATAAATCAATGAGTTCTTTGTCATAGCCATTTAAAGTTAGAATGAAGCCACTTTTAAAAAATGTTCTTCTATATAATTCAAAGACAACTCAATTTGACTTTCATTAATCAGTTTTGTTGCTTCATGACAGGAGCAGGAGAAAAGAACTTTTGGGGAGACAGAATACATCATTTACACTTGTAACTTTGGGAATCACTAACCAAATATTTTATTTTCAGACATAAATCTCCGGAATAACCTGGAAGAATAAAAGAAACAATATTTAAGTCTAGATTTAATAAATAACATCTTAATCAAACAGAAATTAGAATGTGTGCAACACTTTGGGAGCGGGAATGAATTCTACCTCTAACTAAGGTCTACCTATGATCTTGAATCTTCCTAACCCTAGGTGGCGAATTACAGTAAATACAAGTATAATTTGGGTCTATAAATTTCTATGCTATATGGAGAGACCGATATTCATAAAACCTGAACAAAATGGTAAGTCATTTTACATGAAAGTATCTCAGGATAACCAAATAGTTACTGGGGGGAAAGTGCTTTTCCAAATAATTATGTTAATAAATACAGAAAGAATGATGTAAATTGAATATAACCATTATGCAATCTCTAATAAAATAACAGATCTGGAAAATAATCACCAATTACTGATAAAGCCTAATTGAAAGGCTGATGGGCAACTTCATGCCGAATGGCTCCACCTGATACCATCTGAACCCACTGAGCCATATCACTGTCATAAAAATATGATCGTGCTAATCAATTCATGTGTGTGGGTGAAAACACACATATCTCATAACTGACATTGTTATAGCTTAAGTGTTTTTGACTATTGATATTCTTCATTGTCATCAAATTAAAACCGAGGTTACCCTTTTTTTAAGCTCGAAATTGTGAACAAAAACATGCATAGATAAGATTTCCTTTTTCTTAATTTTTTTTCCTTTTAATTTTTTAATGCAAAATGGTTAGGACATCTCTTGGCACATAGCAAACAATTCCAAACAAATAAGCTATTTGTAATATTGTAAAGTGAGGTAGGTAAATAACAGCAAGACTAGACATATAGCTTACAACACAACAAAAGAGAAAGTACGCAGCCACTCAAGACCAACTGTTTTTTGTTTTTTTTGTTTTGTTTTTTTTTTTTTTGAGACGGAGTCTTGCTCTGTCACCCAGGCTGGAGTGCAGTGGCCGGATCTCAGCTCACTGCAAGCTCCGCCTCCCGGGTTTACGCCATTCTCCTGCCTCAGCCTCCCGAGTAGCTGGGACTACAGGCGCCCGCCACCTCGCCCGGCTATTTTTTTTGTATTTTTTAGTAGAGACGGGGTTTCACCGTGTTAGCCGGGATCGTATCTCGATCTCCTGACCTCGTGATCCACCCATCTCGGCCTCCTAAAGTGCTGGGATTACAGGCTTGAGCCACCGCGCCCGGCCCCAACTTTTAAATATACATATAAATATATATATATTTGGACCTTTGCATACTTTATATATATTTGAATCTTATCACACTTTGGGATTTAACTAAAAGTTTACAGGAAACATAGAGTAGAGACAAACATGCTTAAAAAAACACAAGGATTCAATCAGCAAAATTCAAAAATCTGGGAAATTCTTCAGGACACAGACTCCAGTTTCTTCAACAAATAAATGAAAAGACACAAATGAAGGGACATGAACTGAATCCAGCTGAGCTTTTTGGATCCTGATTTAAACAAACCAACTCTGAAAAAGCATTCGAGTCTGTCAGAAATAGTTCAATATTGACTATATATTTGGCAATATAATGTCATTTGTCTTGTTTTGTTCTAGAGCAGTAATGGTATTGTGATTATGCTTTTCAAAAAATAATTCTTATTTTTTAATAATATACACTGAAGCATGAAATTATGTGTCTGGCACCTGCTTTATTAATACAAAAACAGTGGGGATGCAGTTGGGGGAGTAGAATGGGTAGAAATGAAATTGACTATAGGTTGATCCTTGTTTAAGTTTGGTGATATGAGTTTATCATTAACTCATCCTCTATGTATGATTGAAAATTTCCATAATGTTTTGAAACAGAAACAGAGGATGGGATTATGCTGACTGGACCGTGCTAATCAGTTCATGGGTGAGGGTAAACATACACACATCTCATCACTCACTGTTACAGCTTAAGAGTTTTCCACTGGCCGGGCGCGGTGGCTCAAGCCTGTAATCCCAGCACTTTGGGAGGCCGAGGCAGGAGGATCACGAGGTCAGGAGATCGAGACTATCCTGGCTAACATGGTGAAACTCCGTCTCTACTAAAAATACAAAAAACTAGCCGGGCGTGGTGGCGGGCGCCTGTAGTCTCAGCTACTTGGGAGGCTGAGGCGGGAGAATGGCGTGAACCCGGGAGGCGGAGCTTGCAGTGAGCCGAGATCACGCCACTGCACTCCAGCCTGGGAGACACAGCGAGACTTCGTCTCAAAAAAAAAAAAAAAAAAAAAAAAGAGTTTTCCACTATTCATATATTTGATAGTCATGTACTCACTTCGGCAACACAGATACATATTCTTGACAGTCATCAAATTAAAACGAAGGTTATCCTTTTTAAGCTCAAAATTGTAAGCAAAAACATGCATATATAAGGTTTCCTTTTTCTTAATCTTTTGTTTGTTTTTAATTTTTTAATGCAAAATGCTTAGGACATCTCTTGGCATGTAGCAAGAATTCCAAACAAATAAATCTGTTTGTAATACTGTAAAGTGAGGTAGGTGTATAACAACATGAGACATCATTTCCATCAGGAGAGTGGTGGGCAAAAAAAAAAAAAACAAAAAACTAAGGAACTCAATGGAGACTTCAATTTTATTTTAATTGCTTGGAATCTGAGGCGCACCTTCACTGATCTGGTTTATGTTAGAAAAATTGTAAATTGGTCAGCATCAGACACTTTCCCTTTAATTCAATCCTCCTGTCATCTATATTTTGGTAGCCTATATTCTGTGGAAGCATCAATCACAAGCCAACAGCTACTATTTTGTTTAAGTACGTGCCTTGGAATTAGTGAATTTCTTATTCATGGTCAGAATAAACAGCCTCACATACGTGGCGATAAGACTGAGAAAGGTCCTCCCGAAATCCCTTCTTTACTCCACCTCATGCTTAAAATGCCAGTGTTGTAGTTTAAATAGTTAACTGTAACTAAAATACAACTACGCCACCCTGACAGGTCCTTAAGCTGTTAATCACCCAATTACCTACTTACTATGGATGTGTTTTATATTTTTAACTGGGAGAAAGCTTTGAGCGGGGTGGGGGGGGTTGGGGGGGGACGGACAAAAAAGGAAAGAATATGAAAAAGCACAGAGTGCCCGGGTGGGAATAGAGTAAGAGCTTTTGAGAAAAGGGACACCCAGAGAGAACGTCACATAATTCACAATTTGGCTTCAGACCAATTCAGGGTGCAAGGAAGCCATTCTTCTGCATCCTCGGCAAGCAATCTGAAAGTTTCCCCATAAACCGGCTTCCTGCCCCTGTGTATTTCCTACTTATCAATTAAAATCCCATTACCTTATGCAACATGTGTATGTCATGTCCTCTGGCAGCTGGATGTGCTGAATGTAAAGCCAGACTGACCTAAATAACCTGAGACTCTTTGCAAACACATTTTTATGCGGATTAGAAAAATACTTCGGAAGATTTATAGGTCACTGATAGAAATATGTTTTTATGTATGCTCCCACTTTAATCTAGGCCTGGTTTAGACACGTTTCTTCTGAAAATTTAATTTTCACATCCCTGTCTACTGGAATGTCACAACATAGCTTTCCCATGCATCAGCATAAACAGAGAAATGGTAGCAAAGCAATCCACATCTAGATTTGTACTTGACAGCTGCAAAAAAAAAAAAAAAAAAAAAAAAAAAAAGTACTTTGGCACGAAGTCCACTAAAAATTCACATTCAACATTACGGAACTAAGGGAACATGAAGTTTACGAAGTCAATTTGACTTACTTTCTCTTTTTTGGTTTTGCATTCTCCAAATTAGAAACCCCCTGTAAAATAAAATAAAATAAAATAAAATAAAATAAAATAAAATAAAATAAATAATATAAGACAAAACGGTACCAAGAGATCCGAAAGAGAATTCATTCATTTTCCACTATAATCCAAATGCAGTTCATTTAGCCTCTTCCCTAGCAAAAGACCGATATGTTCCCCGTTGTATTTTAGTAACGTGTCACAGAAGTTTGGCTCAAATTTTCACTTTTTTTTTCCTTTCGTCTTTGTAACTTTGAGAAAGATAGGATGTTTCCTTTATTAACTAGGGCTCATACGTTATTTTAAGCTATTGCCAGTTTAAAAAAGCCCTTGCCAGTTTAAAAAAACAACAACAGGTCTTTTAAATTAAAACACCCAATTAAATCCTCATTATCTAAACCTTCTGTCCCTCCATCAATCCACCAAAACCAGGGAGACAGATACATACCACGGTGTGTTAGTTATATCATAGAGTGCCTTCATTTGAGAAAGATGGAAAGTAGCTTATCACAATACCCTGAGGGTGTTGAAATATATCTGTGATTCATCTGACCTTTTTCTTCAGACCCAGTGACAGTTGTGTAAAATCCCTTACACTTTGGGGAAAGAATTTATCACATTTTTCACCATCCTTGAAAGAGCTTAAACTGCCCTAGGCACCTTTAAAAGCCCTTCAGATTCTCTCTTTTTTATTCATCTACTCCTCCATTTAAAAAACATTTACTGAATATCTACATGAAAGGTAACCAATTGTGTTCTGGAGAGGCTCATTTGTTTGGCATGGCAGGAATTTACATACTAAAGAAAATTGCAACCAATATTCCACTTCTGAGAGGAAAAAACACAAATGCTAAGGCTAAGAGGAATGGTGAATGTAAACCGAAAAAAGGAAGTTTGATTTGATTATTCCAGTGTTAATAGTACCAGCCTGAGCACAGTGAAATCTAAGATAACCTTTCCCCAAGATAGTGATTGAAGGGGCCATTTATCTAATCTTTATTTTGTTTGTATCAAGATTTTTAACTGCAGAGGACAATTTGGATATCTTATTTTCCTAGCGGTTGAGCAGAGCGTTACTAAAATCCCACGTGCTGAAACAGTCAGTCCCTGAACTTGAGGAGCACACATTACCAAGTTTGAAATACTTGTGCATAACCCACAGGACATTGCTTGTAGGGAAGAGGTGGCAGATGGGGGTTGTAGGTAAGGATGTGGGAGTCATGAATTACGCCCTAATGTGAGTTAGGATATCAACAGGCTTTTGAGGAGTTAATGGTCAGGTGGACCACTTCTTCCATTCTCTATGCTTTGTCATCCTGTACCCTAGAAGTACACAATCTCTATTCAAGGTCTTTTTTTGAAATTGTTTAGGTCTTGGGCCAGATCTCTCCAAACCTCAGATTAGAAGCTAATGGTGTTCCTTGCCCTGCAATCAGTAGCCACACACATTTAACAAGCTTTGTGACAATCGTGAGGAAAGAGGACAGCCACCCATCTTTGTAGTAGTGCTTTTCTGTTATATATATTTGGAACTTACTAGGAAAGAACAAGCAAGCTCCATGCTCCACAGTCTATGCAATCGGGACCAAATATGTCCTAATAGTCAAAATCCATCATCCTGAGTCTCATTAGTTTGTCATATGGGTTTAGATAAATCTCTTGGGATTATGAATGTTGCCCTCTTCAAAACGGAGTGTACCTTTTGTGAGAATAGACAAGATTTGCAATAAGGAATATGGGAAACATTCGATACCTTTTAATTTTTAATTATTCAAGTCACAGTATTTTGGAATCAACTTATATCAGCATTCCTCTGCCTTTGCTATCAAAGAGGTTAATTCCAGATGACTCACAAAATGTATATGCAATTGAGCAAGAGAGTTTGAATCTAGAAAGAAGAAGTATTATGCAAACACAGTCTCCTGTATCACCTGGGTGAAGCTTTTGTTAATACAATTAGCTACGGGACCCACACAAAGCTTAAACACTTGTAACAGCTGATTGTGGTGAGAGGAACATAATTTGCTTCTGGTTTGAAGTTCGGAGACATCTGGACTGAGATTAAAAGAATTTCCTAAGACCACAAATTGAGATTGGTTACTTTTGCTATGCATGTTGTCACAATATTCTCTAGGGACTATCCACTTTGTTCTGGTTTTACTGGAATGGGGGTCATCCAATTTTTCCTCATGATGAATCAGTTTAGGTTTGGGAAATTTTGTTAAAAGACTTTCTTGTAATGAATATTTTGGGCAAAAAATTGAGCTGAAACTTCTTTTTAATCTCTATTAAGATGAAAGAGTTAGTGTAGTTCTCCTTAGGCAACCTGCTTCCTACAAGGTAGGGAGAGTCAAGCACATTAAATGTGGGTCTGGAGTGTGATTATGTGAGGAACAGGGATTACTTAAACAGGCCAACATCTACTTAATTAGAATAATAGGTCTATTCCCTCGGTGTTGCCTAGTTGTAGATTACTATTGAACTGGTTAAGCAATTTTTAGTACTGCTTATACCAGACTCAAAGCAGCTGTGGAAAATGTAAATGGCTTTCAATTCTGACTGCTGCGTACATAAGCAGACTGTCACGTACATTGGAGTTCATACCCTGGGTACTTTATTCCTAGAGGGGCAAGTCAAAGAAAGACTACATGCAGTTTTATTTTTAGAACCACAGCTGTGTGTGTGTGTGTGTGTGTGTGTGTGTGTGTGTGTGTGTGTATTCTACTCTGAATTCCAAAAGGAAGATACCACTTCAGAGAGTTATTTCAGTGAAATGAATGTCTAGTCCATTAATTTGCCATGAATACCGGGTAAAACTTACTCCTGTTAGCCTTCACTTCAGTACCCCTAAGTTAGGCAGTAATCATTTGTCTTACCTTTCATTCACTAGGGAATGTGTGGCTTAATTTTATTTTTCTCCCTAGCAATTGTTTGAAATTAAAAAGTGAAATGTAAAAAAATTATTACAAATGAACCAATAGAAACTAAGAAACATTTCCAGGCTGTGTTATTTTTAAGGTAAATGAAGGAAGGCTCTAAGAGCAAAGCACTTTCATGTATAAAATTAGGTCAAAGTTTTAAAAAATAGAAAGAGAAGATGTACCTTAAAAGAACAGATAAATTGTAGATATCAAATATATTTCTATTCTCATGCAGAGGTTACAGATGACTATCCTTTGGGATTGAGCCTAATATGTGCCTGTTTCTTGCTTTATTGGTTTTTAAACCTCACTTTCAAATTACAAAGTCAAAAGGAAAAATATGAATATGTCAGGAGTTGTTGCCTAGCTAACGGAAATGTGAAAGGTGATTCTGCACCAGAGAAAACTGATTGGCGGTAATCGATGATGCAAATCCCATGGTGAATTTTTAAGACTGTAGAGCTGATGCAAACTTTGATTTGAAAATGAAAAACTTGAGGCTCAAAGTGATAAATGGACTCATTTAGGATCAAGCATATTGTGCTTTACCTTAATTAAATGCTGGTGGATTTAAAAAATTTCGAATACATTTTTTTTTTTGGAATCGTACAAGTCATTCATTTCTACATTCACATTTTATTCAACAAACACTTATTGAACATCTACTATGTACCAGACACTGTGGTAGGGGAGAAAAGATTTCTTTCCTCACCTATCACAAAGTTCATGGCTGATATTCCTATAACAAAAGAGACATTAGCAAGAGAAGATAATATACACTTATTTAATGAAAGTTTGATGTGGCATGAACCTTCAGAAATGAAGACTCTAAAGCTCAGAGAAAAGTGTATTTTTTTTGAATTGCCATGCAGAAATATGATTGGAGGACAAAAGGTATGATCTGATGGTAATAAACTGGAGGGAATTTAGCAAGGCCTGTTTGTTCAGCTTCTTCTTGGTCTCTCTGTGGGACATCCCTTGTCTCTGAGTATAGGGCAGAATACCTGTCATGAGAGAGCCTTCAGAGGAGGAGAAGGGGAGGGTCATTCACGGACGTGATCTTCTTAGATTTTATGGCCTGATTCAGGGTAGAAGGAGAGAGGGGGAATTATAATTCTATGGCCTGTTTCAGGGGAGAAAGGGGCAATAGAAATTTCAGTTTCTATGGTCCACTTTAGGAGAGAAGGGGCAAGAGAAGGTCAGAGATATCTTCCTGCTTCTGCTGTTTTCTTCATTTCCTTGACTTTAAGATACTCAGTAATAGGGTTAGGCTTTGTGTCCCCACCCAAATCTAATCTTGAATTTGTAATCCCCAGGTGTTGAGGGAGGAACTTAGAGGGAGGGAACTGGGTCACGGGGGTGGTTTTCACTATGCTGTTCTCGTGATGCTGAGTGAGTTCTCACAAGATGTGATGGTTTCATAAGTGGTTAACAGTTCCTCCTACACATGCATTTCTCTCTCCTGCCACCATGTGAAGAAGGTACTTTCTGCCTGCTTCCCCTTCTGTCATGATTATAAGTTTCCTGAGGCCTCCCTCACAGCGGTTTGACTAAGAGTCCATTAAACCTCTTTCCTCTCTACAGATTGCCCAGTTCTGGGTATTTCTTTATAGCAGTGTGAACATGGTCTAATACATTCAGTATGCCAATGTGTCATATTTTAAGGTAGCATTTCATGTGCCCCTCATTGTTTTAGAGGCAAAAAAGAATTGCAAGTAGTCTTTCTCTCAATTATCTGTCACCAATAACTGTTGATCTCAGAATCCTATTAAATTCCATTTTTTTAGCTTTAAAGGTTAAATGAGTTAACTTATGTAAAATCCTTACATGATGTCAAACACATTGGAGATACATATAGATGATATTTCTCATTAGATAAATTGTTTATTAATAGTTACATAGAATTCTGATTTTGAAGTGAATTGAACATGGGTACAAACACATACGTAAATATATATAGCATGTAAATTCCTATTAAAATAAACTAATTTGATTTGTAGTTTGCTTAATTCATTCTCTTGCAAAAATGAAGATTGTTCACTTGCATAACTAAAACGGTTATATTAATATTAAAATACAGTGATTCCAAGAATGCCGCACGCAAACTGAATAAGTATGTCTCTGGACATTTCTTGGCTTCCTATGTTTGAACAAAGTTCCTACAGATGTTCAAAGAAGACATGACAGTTCATTTTTAAAATTCCAATAGACATATGGCAAAGAGGATGATTATGAAACTTCAAAGTTAATAGACCAATTTTTCAGTGTGTCTAAGGCAATCAGAAAGATGAAAAAATACATATTGAACTATCAACTGTATTCTCAAAACAAGAAGATTTATGTGACCAGTAACAAATGATCACAAATGTGAAGAAGTCCTACTGCCTTCCTCCATACCTGATTGCAAATGTATGGAAAAAATCCAATGAAGGAGAAGTCTCCCAAGTTATGAATGAGATCACTACGGCAAAGGGGAATGTTGGTAAATATCAGAGCCCAGTCAGTTAAAAAGCAGGTTAATAAGAACAACAAGGATAAAATCCTATCCCTTTTGTGATTTCTTGATTTTTTTTTTGCAGAATATTATTTGCAGAATAATAACAGTGGAATACATACAGTATCAAGCATAGTTCTAAATGCTTTATGTGTAGTAATTAATTTAATCCTCACAACAATCTGTAGGATTGATACTATTACAATTAACCTCAATTTATAGATAGGTAAACAGAGACACAGAGCAGTCAATATTCTTGCCTAAGCTCACACAACTAGTAAGTGATAAAACTAGGGTTTTGTGCGTGGTGTCTGTTAGGCAGGGACCTGGACCCGACATGGCAGCACCACTCGGCGTAGCAGGCCCTTTGTTCCAGCAGGCCCTTTGTTTCGAGACTTCCCTCCCTCTTTGAACACACCCTCAGACTTACATACATCAGAGGTTCCAGCTGGGCAGTCACACTCCCCCGTGACCTGCAGCTCACCTGCATTCCACAAGTTCGTAAAAAGCAGTTTCAGCTGACAATTTCCAAAGACCCCTTCCTCATGACCCTTACTCAGCTCCTGCCCTACTAGTTTCAAGACCCCCCAGGCCCTGTTTGCACAATTAGCTTCCTTACCTCTCAGGCTATACGAAGCCCCTACCTTCCTCCCTCAGCGCGACTTCCTCGGCCCATGCCTTTGACCGAGGAACCTTGCCCACAGGCCCTAATAAAAGGCTATTCTCACTGCCATTTGCCTTGTGTCTTCATTCCTGGTTCGGCTCCAGCCTCAGTTTAACTTTACAGTGTCTTCACTACTTCCTGATACTACTTCTATGCTTGACGGCATAGATACAAAATCTACCTATCATCTAGGTCAGAAATTTCACAAAGAAGCGCTATTGGCCAGAAGGGAGATTAGCTACAAAAATGCAGAGAAATGTAATACCACATGTCACCACTAAATAAACACCTCAGAAAGAACACCCTTCTTCAAGCACTAATACTAATAAGTTAGTACTATTTGAAGACAAGTGTGTAGACAGCACACTGATGTGTTTTAAAGGTATTAATCATTTTGTAGCTGCCATCATCATCATCAGAGAATGCCCAGCAATTTATGACAGCACATTTAATTAAAAGTGGGCACTTCAGGAACCAATGAATTTAGGTGGCAGTTTGTGCATTAGAGGCTCCCCCCCCGCTGCCCAAGCATATTACTGTAATAATGTTATGGTTCTCAGGGAAAACAGATTTTATCCTCCTGTGAGAATAAAATGAAGAAGGAAAAGCAACAGCTCTTTCTGATGGCAAAAGTGAGGCTTTCTTGCCAGCCTGTTCAGCTCCTGTCTTCAAGTAACAACCTCATACAGCTAATGAATTCTGGTTTCTCTAAGAGGGTGGTGTACAGCATCCACACACAGCCTCTCATCGCAGGGCAGGTCCTGTAGCTTATAGTGCCTGGAGAATGCACAGCGGCCATAATCCATCAGGAAGAGAGCTGGCAAATTGCACGAACTTTGCCATGTGTCTACTAGTGTGCGAAGAGAGCTTTATATCAATCCTAAAGCAACAAACTCTTCTCAGAGCACTATAAATATCCAGGATGGCAAAACAGGTTACCTAGGGGATGGCTATTTGCATTATAAAAGATTCCTCCTTTTCAAAAAGATTCCCTTCCAGATGTCTTAAAACAGAGCTCTCTTAAGTGTCCTTAAATGTGATTTATAAAATTATATTTACACAAGGTTTTAGAAAAGGAAAGAACAACTAATGTTTACTAAGTGCCATGTTTCCTGCCACCTATTATCTTCTTTAATCTTCATAGCCACGAATGAAACAAGAGCAAGACACACAAACTTGCACAAAAATGTGATAGGAAATCCGATGGGTGAAAATGTCAAATTCCATCTTTGCAATGGAAAAGCACTGAACTGGTACCCCAGAACCTGGCTTGTTCCAGAACCTGGCTTGCTCTCCCACGGCTGCTACTAAACTGGGCAAGACCCAGGAACCCTCTCAGAGCTCAATCAGGTATCCATGTATAAAACCAAGGCTGATGAACAAGAATTTTAAAATCCCTTTCTGTAGAAACAATCCATGGTTCCTGATCTATAGTAGTTCAGTCCAATGTCAGTAGTGATGACAAATGCTTTTAAGAGAAAATTAAAGTAGGAATGGGCTTTTTTGCTTTACAGCTTTTTTTTTTAAATGATTAAAGAGATAACCATGGCTTTCATCAGATTCAATTAGTAGTTCTCCCATAAGCCTAGGAAATAAAAAAAAGAACAGAGCACAATTAACCTTAATCTATTGATTTCATTTTATTTTAACATAAGTCTCTATTTACGGGAGGAAACCAATTAAAACTACCAAAAGGTGTTCATGTATGAATTGGTGGCAGAAGAACAGCTGTATGTAATCATAGATATAACAGGAAACAATAAAAATGAAGGAAAAGTGCAGCCTTTTTAGTCAACATAATCTATGTTTTACATATTGGCTTGTTATGAGTCATTAT